>NC_143025.1:11900000-12055000 GCF_057628025.1 Oncorhynchus mykiss | reverse complement strand
GGGCTGAATGACATAACAGTGAAGAATCGTTATCCGCTTCCTCTTATGTCTTCAGCCTTCGAGATCCTGCAGGGAGCCAGGTTTTTCACTAAGTTGGACCTTCGTAACGCTTACCATCTCGTGCGCATCAGGGAGGGGGACGAGTGGAAGACGGCGTTTAACACTCCGTTAGGGCACTTTGAATACCGGGTTCTTCCTTTCGGCCTCGCTAATGCTCCAGCTGTCTTTCAGGCATTAGTCAATGATGTCCTGAGAGACATGCTGAACATCTTTGTTTTCGTTTACCTTGACGATATCCTGATTTTTTCACCGTCACTCCAGATTCATGTTCAGCACGTTCGACGTGTCCTCCAGCGCCTTTTAGAGAATTGTCTTTTTGTGAAGGCTGAGAAGTGCACTTTTCATGCCTCCTCCGTCACATTTCTCGGTTCTGTTATTTCCGCTGAAGGCATTAAGATGGATCCCGCTAAGGTCCAAGCTGTCATTGATTGGCCCGTCCCTAAGTCACGCGTCGAGCTGCAGCGCTTTCTCGGCTTCGCGAACTTCTATCGTCGTTTCATCCGTAATTTCGGTCAGGTGGCAGCTCCTCTCACAGCCCTTACTTCTGTCAAGACGTGCTTTAAGTGGTCCGTTTCCGCCCAGGGAGCTTTTGATCTCCTCAAGAATCGTTTTACATCCGCACCTATCCTTGTTACACCTGACGTCTCTAGACAGTTCGTTGTCGAGGTTGACGCGTCAGAGGTGGGCGTGGGAGCCATTCTTTCTCAGCGCTCCCTCTCTGACGACAAGGTCCACCCTTGCGCGTATTTTTCTCATCGCCTGTCGCCGTCGGAACGTAACTATGATGTGGGAAACCGCGAACTGCTCGCCATCCGCTTAGCCCTAGGCGAATGGCGACAGTGGTTGGAGGGGGCGACCGTTCCTTTTGTCGTTTGGACTGACCATAGGAACCTTGAGTACATCCGTTCTGCCAAACGACTTAATGCGCGTCAGGCGCGCTGGGCGCTGTTTTTCGCTCGTTTCGAGTTCGTGATTTCTTATCGTCCGGGCTCTAAGAACACCAAGCCTGATGCTTTATCTCGTCTCTTCAGTTCTTCAGTAGCCTCCACTGACCCCGAGGGGATTCTCCCTGAGGGGCGTGTTGTCGGGTTGACTGTCTGGGGAATTGAGAGGCAGGTAAAGCAAGCACTCACTCACACTCCGTCGCCGCGCGCTTGTCCTAGGAACCTTCTTTTCGTTCCCGTTCCTACTCGTCTGGCCGTTCTTCAGTGGGCTCACTCTGCCAAGTTAGCCGGCCACCCTGGCGTTCGGGGTACGCTTGCTTCCATTCGCCAGCGTTTTTGGTGGCCCACCCGGGAGCATGACACGCGTCGTTTCGTGGCTGCTTGTTCGGTCTGCGCGCAGACTAAGTCCGGTAACTCCCCTCCTGCCGGCCGTCTCAGGCCGCTTCCCATTCCCTCTCGACCGTGGTCTCACATCGCCTTAGATTTTGTCACCGGACTGCCTTCGTCAGCGGGGAAGACTGTTATTCTTACGGTTGTCGATAGGTTCTCTAAGGCGGCTCATTTTATTCCCCTTGCTAAGCTTCCTTCTGCTAAAGAGACGGCACAAATCATCATCGAGAATGTTTTCAGAATTCATGGCCTTCCGTCAGACGTCGTTTCGGACAGAGGTCCGCAATTCACGTCTCAATTTTGGAGGGAGTTTTGCCGTTTGATTGGGGCTTCCGTCAGTCTCTCTTCCGGCTTTCACCCCCAGTCTAACGGTCAAGCAGAACGGGCCAATCAGACTATTGGTCGCATCTTACGCAGTCTTTCTTTTCGCAACCCTGCGTCTTGGTCAGAACAGCTCCCCTGGGCAGAATACACCCACAACTCGCTTCCTTCGTCTGCGACCGGGCTATCTCCTTTTCAGAGTAGCCTCGGGTACCAGCCTCCGCTGTTCTCATCTCAGTTCGCCGAGTCCAGCGTCCCCTCCGCTCAGGCTTTTGTCCAACGTTGCGAGCGCACCTGGAAGAGGGTCAGGTCTGCACTTTGCCGTTATAGGGCGCAGACTGTGAGAGCTGCTAATAAACGTAGAACTAAGAGTCGTAGATATTGTCGCGGTCAGAGAGTTTGGCTCTCCACTCAGAACCTTCCCCTTAAGACAGCTTCTCGCAAGTTGACCCCGCGGTTCATTGGTCCGTTCCGTATTTCTCAGATCATTAATCCTGTCGCAGTGCGACTTCTTCTTCCGCGATATCTTCGTCGCGTCCACCCGGTCTTCCATGTCTCCTGTGTTAAGCCCGTTCTTCGCGCCCCCGCTCGTCTTCCCCCCCCCCCCCATCCTTGTCGAGGGCGCACCTATCTACAGGGTCCGTAAGATTTTGGACATGCGTCCTCGGGGCCGTGGTCACCAGTACCTAGTGGATTGGGAGGGGTACGGTCCTGAGGAGAGGAGTTGGGTTCCCTCTCGGGACGTGCTGGACCGTTCGCTGATCGATGATTTCCTCCGTTGCCGCCAGGTTTCCTCCTCGAGTGCGCCAGGAGGCGCTCGGTGAGTGGGGGGGTACTGTCATGTATTGTCATGTTGTGTCCTGTTCCTGTTCTTTCTCTTCACCCTGTCTCCCTCTGCTGGTCGTATTAGGTTACCTTTTCTTCCCCTCTTTCCCCCAGCTGTTCCTTGTCTTCTCTAACTACCTAGTTCACCCCTTTTCCCACCTGTTCCCTTTTTCCCTCTGATTAGGTCTCTATATCTCTCTCTGTTCCTGCTCCTGTCTTTGTCGGATTCTCGTTTGTGTTACTCATGCCTGAACCAGACTATCGTCGTGTTTGCTGCAACCTTGTCCTGTCCTGTCGGAATCTGCCTGTTCATCTAACCTTGTCCTGTCCTGTCGGAATCTGCCTGTCCATCTGAGCCTACGTGTGTTTCGTCATTAAAGAAACTCTGTTTTGTTAATTCGCTTTTGGGTCCTCATTCACGCACCTGACAGTTTGCACTTGAATTATAACATTTGAAATGTCTCTATACCTTTAAAACTTGTGTGAGTGTAATGTTTACTGTTAATTTCTGATAGTTTATTTCACTTTTGTTTATTGTCTATTTCACTTGATTTGTAATGTAAACATATGTTTCCCATGCCAATAAAGCCCTTTCAATTGAGAAAAATTGCGAGAGAGGGCTCCATGTTCATATATAGGGGACATGAGTCGGTCATGGTTACTCATGGTTATGTGATGAGATAGCCCCGCCTGCGACTTCAAATTCGGTGTTGGCCCACAGCCCAATAGGGAATGTCCTTTTGGTGTAATGTTCAAGATATTGCATTCTCCTGCAGTAGACCCGGGTTCATAAGCAGTCTATTCTCTGAAAGGGGTCAAGACATCCTGTTCCCAACAGTGGGGTAAGTGGGATTGGAGATGGGCCCTTCTCTCTCCCTCTCTCTTTGACTGGAGGAGAGAAGTGAAATGGTATGTCTCCTCTTGTGAACAACACTCACTTTGAGAGATTCCACAGCCTGTTGGAGCTCCTTCAGCTCCTTCTCTCTCTCCTGGAATCTCTGCTGGACCTTCTGCTGACTCATCCCCAGCTGCCTCTGTGGAGAATCACTCTTCAGTGAGCTATCAAGCTTTATTTGTCCAGTAGATCAATAGTATAGTAATGTGACATAGGGCCCATAGAGAGGAAGGTCTAAAATATTGATGGTCCCTTTGCAGTGTGATTTTATTATGTTTCTACGTGAATGATCATAGTTTTACTGTATACCTACATGTATCAAGGAGGTTAGACTGAAGTTTGGACTGAAAAAAGGGCATTTAGAATGATAATAGTGTTTGACTTTAGAAAATGGTGATACATTTGGAGAATCTGGGTTAACATATATATATATATATTCAAGGTTTGTGTTCATATTTGTTCTGCTGAGGATCAATTTAATTTGAATGATCTCATATTCAAACATCCTTAGTTCCTACTGTATCTTTAATTCTTTGTTTGTCAGACAGTCACCAACAAGTTGTTCTGGTCTTACCTGTTTCTCAGTCCTCTCTGCTGAAGCTGACACTGTATCATGGCCTTTATGTTCATCCATCACACACTGATAACAGATACACTGCTGATCGGTACGACAGAAAACCTCCAGCAGTTTGTCATGATGAGAGCAGATCTTCTCCTGTAGTTGTGCGGTGGCTTTGACCAGCTTGTGCTTCTTCAAAGCACGAGATTCATAGTGAAGTTGGAGGTGAGTCTCACAGTAAGAGGCCAGACACACCAGACAGGACATGAGGGCTTTCTGCTTTCTGGTCCCAGTGCAGAAATCACACGCCACATCTCCAGGTCCAGCATAGCACAGAGCAGGAGGGGGAGCAGCCTGGAGTCCTGTCTTCTTCAGATTCTCCACCACTTCAGCCAGCACAATGTTTCTCTTCAGAACAGGTCTTGGGGTAAAGGTCTGTCTGCACTGGGGACATCTGTAGACACCTTTCAGAACATCCTTATCCCAGCTTTCTTTAATACAGCCCACACAGTAACTGTGTCCACAGGCAGTAGTCACCGGATCTTTCAGTAGATCCAGACAGATGGAGCAACAGAACAGTTCCTGATTCTCTGCCATTTTGGTGCTTTCTCTCGTAGGTTAAACAATGGCAGTAGTGTCAAATATTACTTTCTGTTTCATTGAGCTCTACACCAGAGGAGAGGGAGTGGCTTCCTACTTGACTGTGTACTCTGTATCTACAGGGGGTGTGGTTTCTTTGATAAGGAAGTGTAATAGAGTATTGGGTAGAAGGCAGAGATTATTTGTATTTATGTATTTGAAATATGTATTTTAATTACTTTTGAGTATTTTGTCAGTTGAATTACACTGGGCTCCAATGCATTTTGTATTTTCAAAATACTAAATACTTTACTATACCATGTTTTTTAACAGTTCACATCTTCTGAACCGTTAAATCCCTTTCTCCCTGCAATGGTATCAGAAGTGTGTTAGCACTATGGTGTGATAAGAGTGTTTGTTAAATGAAATAAATATAAAAAATATTGATAAATACTTTGTTGAGGGAAAATGTACTTGATACGATTGTGATGTGTTGTCTCACCTAACTGTCTTAAGATCAATGATCTAAGTCTCTTTGGATAAGAGCGCCTGCTAAATGACTACAACATAAATGTAAAAATTAACAATTGCAAAGCACTGCTGAGTATTATTCTAATAAGCTCTGCCCCGAAACAGGGCCAATAATAATACCCAGTGTGCTTTGCAGTTAATTTTGAATGTTAATTTTCACATTTCCATTTCCATTTTAGTTATTTAGCTTATCCATAGTGACTTGCTCAACTAAGGTAGATAACAACATACAGTAGCACTGTCAACAAGCAAGAACAATAGTTTTGTAACAGTTACTAAGAATGTTGTTGCTGTTCGGGCCGGCTACTTGCAAAAGCATTTTGTAATATAATACATGACAAATTCCAAGTATTTGTCTAGTTTATTTTGATAAATTGATTTTCATGGTATTTTGTAATTGTGGTGGTAGAATACTCTGTCTGCAGGGTGCTTTCAGAGCATCACCAGGACATTGGAGGCAAAGGACCATTTTTAACAGTACATGTCCTGGAGTTTTATTGAAAAGAAATGTTTAACAAATCACTTTCAAAATAAAAATAAATAAATACCAAAATACCTCTCTCTCCTCAGAGCATAATCACTGGGCAATCACTTAAAAACTGCACACAGAGATATAAAAATGTTATCCACGAGTTCATCTGACTGGGGAAGTAAATCCTGAAGTATCCGTTTAAGTCAAAACTATAAATGAAATGTCTTTGGCCACCATACCAATCAAAACTACATGAAAAGAGTTCCTCACGAGGTCCGTAGTCTTTGAGATAGTGGCTGGGTTGGAGACCCACCAGCTGCATGGTGGCTCACCAAACAGGCATAGAGAGCTGACTGCAGCAAGGTGTACTGCTTAACTAGGATGTGTCCCTAATTGGAGAGTGGCTTTAGGGTGGAGTAGTGTTCCAACAGCAGGCATTCCCTTCAGACATGTTTCAGAAGATAATGTGGAGACACAGATGGACAGTATTTCTGTTATGTCTTTGAAATACATATTTCAATTACTTTTGAGTATTTTGTCATTTGTAGTTTACTGGCCTAAACTGCAATCCTATGGATTTTTTAACCGGATACTTTAAAGACCTGTAATTTGTAAAAATGTTTACAAATTTGTTTCTATACAATTCTATATATGGGTTTGTAATTTTGGGGCCCCCTGCATTGGCATCAGAAGTTTGAAGGCACTATGGTTTGATAAGAGTGCTAAATTATAAACATGTGTAAAAAGGAACACTTGAAGCACGCTGGGTATTATAATAATGAGCTCCTCACCCACAAGAAGGACAATAATATTACCCATCGTGGTTTGCAACTGTTCATTTTTATATTGATATAATAGTTATTTAGTAGAGACTTAGTGTCATACCAGTGTCTTACCATCAGTGCATTCAACTAAGGTAGATAAACAACCAAATATCACAGTCACGGAAAGTAAAACGTTTTTTTCTTACGTTACTGAGAATGTTGTTGAAGTGAAGGTGTGTACTAGTGAATGTATTGACCTGTATGTATTTATATTTTATCTACATAAATCTCTACAAAAGTATTTTCTATTTTAGTTTGATACATTGGTCTGTAGAGTATCTTGTATTTGCAAAAATATCAATTTTTGTGAATCTTTTGGCCATCTCTGTGTTGATATATACTTAGTGTACAAAACATAATGAACATGACATAGACTGACCAGGTGAATCCAGGTGAAAACTATGATCCCTTAATGATGTCACTTGTTAAATCCACTTCAATCAGTGTAGATGAAGGGGAGGAGACAGGTTAACTAATTATTTTTAAGCCTTGAGACAATTGAGACATGGATTGTGTATGTGTGCCATTCAGGGGGTGAATGGGTTAGACAAAATATTTAAGTGCCTTTGAACGGGGTATGGTAGTAGGTGCCAGGCAGGTGCACCGGTTTGTGTCAAGAACTGCAATGCTGCTGGGTCTTAAAATGTTCAACAGTTTCCTGTGTATATCAGGAATGTTCCACCACCCAAATTACAACTGTGGGAAGCATTGTAGTCAACATGGGCCAGCATCCCTGTGGAACATTTCTACACCTTGTAGAGTCCATGCCCTGATTAATTGAGGCTGTTCTGAGAGCAACATGGGGGAGTGCATCTCAATATTAGTGAGGTGTTCCTAATGTTTAGTATACTCAATGACTAGCCAATTCGGTAATTGGTGCCAAGATTCATGTGGCGATCACAGGGCCTGCATTTCATTCCAGAAAGTTTCCCCTTGTAAAGGAAACTACCATCAAGGACTCATCAAGTCAATTAGTAAATTAACTTAAGATTCGGCCAGCGGAGAGGTTACAACAAACTCTGCACACTCACTGCAGGTTGGTCAGAAGCTCTACCAGGTTGGTCAGAAGCTCTACCAGGGTGGTCCCTTCAGTCCTAATATATACTGCTACACAAACAAGCTACATAGGCATGCTTCTTAGGGTTGGTTCCTGCAGCTGACTGGCTGTTATCACACAATGCCTCCTATCATAACTTCCAGAACATAACCTGGGCGTTCGGCCAGTTGGTCTGAGGAGGAGGTCCCAGTCAGTTGGTCTGAGGAGGAGGTCCCAGTCAGTTGGTCTGAGGAGGAGGTCCCAGTCAGTTGGTCTGAGGAGGAGGTCCCAGTCAGTTGGTCTGAGGAGGAGGTCCCAGTCATCTGCACGGACCAAGATAGAGTGAGAGAAGATGTAGTTCACGGATCTCTCTTCAGAACACAACATCTTCCCTCACACCCTCAACCCTTGTTGTTATGTTGTCCTCTCAGGTTCTACTGGCCGGTGAACCTGAAGTCGACGGTAGTGTTTCTGGGTATCACCTACATCCAGCAGTCAGTGGCCAACAACCTGGGATTCCTCATCCTCATTCATGTCTGTGCTGCTGATGCTCATCGCCATACACATGGTCTACAACAACCTCATTAGAGGTCCAAGAAAGGTAACACAACCTCAACCTCACCTTCAGGCCCATGAAAGGTAGCACAACCTCAACCTCACCTTCAGGCCCAAGAAAGGTAACACAACCTCAACTTCAGGCCCAAAAAAGGTAACACAACCTCAACTTCACACAGACTATGTTTCACCTTTGTGTTACAGTGTATGTATATACCTAGGTTTAAGTGGTCTATTCTAGTATTGTTGTGGTCTATTCTAGTATTGATGTGGTTGTTGTGCTCTATTCTAGTATAGATGTGGTTGTTGTGGTCTATTCTAGTATTGATGTGGTTGTTGTGGTCTATTCTAGTATAGATGTGGTTGTTGTGGTCTATTCTAGTATTGATGTGGTTGTTGTGGTCTATTCCAGTATTGATGTGTTTCTTGTGTAGGCAGTTCCCTGTTGACCACTTTGGGGTGTTCCTGAACTCTCTGAAGAGACACACGTCGAGAACGTCAAGGTCCTGGCAAGGCTCTTCCCCCTGTACGGCTTGCAGATACTGTACCGCGCCTGCATCACTCAGGCAGGTCAATGTAATGGAGAACATCAGGCCTCTTCACTGACATGCTTCACATGAGATATTTACATGTTTCATTTCAGTGGAAAGTACAAGTACCGCATTTTTCAGATGTTGTGAGTAAAAAAAAAAGGCAAATCTAATGTTAATTTCTGCTCCATAAAATAGAGTGTGTCACCTCCTGCAACCTGTCCATGGAGAAAACACCCTTCTCCCCCGCCAGAGTCATCAGTAAGCACACACACACAGGCACGCACACACATGAACAACAAATATCATCCTCATCAATGACTCAGTCAATGTTAATGTCTCTCTCCATGTCTCTCTCCATGTCTCTCTCCATGTCTCCTCTCCTCTCCTCTCCTCTCCTCTCCTCTCCTCTCCTCTCCCAGCACTGGGTCATGAGTGCGTCCCTGTCTGTCCAGGTAGCGGGCCTGTCTGTCCTGGTGGAGGGCCTGTCTGAGGTCCACAGGAAGGGCTATCCTCTAACGGAGCAGGCCCTGTCAGGGAAGGTGCTCCAGGTGTCCTCCATGGCCTGCATCCAGCTGGCTCCCCAGTACATCCTACTGAGGCTGGCTGAGGCCCTCGTCACCCCCTCCTGTGAGTGACAGAGAGCCAGCATGTATTTCTGACACACCTATTACTGTTGGTACACAGTCTCTATTCCTTTCAAACTTTTGTGAGTTTATTGTTTACAATTCATGTCTGATTGTTTATTTCACTTTAGTTTATTATCTATTTCACTTGCTTTGGCAATGTAAACATATGTTTCCCATGCCAATAAATACCTTTGAATTAAATGTAATTTAATTGAGAGAAAGTGACAGGAATGTATAGAGGACATGGGTCAGCCGTGGTTACTCAAGGTTATGTGATGAGGTAGTCCGCCTGAGACGTCAAAATCAGTGTCGGCCCTCGGTCCAATAAGGAATGTTCTCTTGGTGTAATGGTCAAGATGTTGGTTTCTCCCTCGGTAGAACTGGGTTCATATCCTGTTGGCTCTCTGAAAGGGGTCCAGACAGCCTGTTCCCAACAGTGGGGTAAGTGGGATTGGAGATGGGCCCTTCTCTCTCCCTCTCTCTTTGACTGGAGGAGAGAAGTGAAATGGTATGTCTCCTCTTGTGAACAACACTCACTTTGAGAGATTCCACAGCCTGTTGGAGCTCCTTCAGCTCCTTCTCTCTCTCCTGGAATCTCTGCTGGACCTTCTGCTGACTCATCCTCAGCTGCCTCTGTGGAGAATCACTCTTCAATGAGCTATCAAGCTTTATTTGTCCAGTAGATCAATAGTATAGTGATGTGACATAGGGCCCATAGAGAGGAAGGTCTAAAATATTGATGGTCCCTTTACAATATTATATATTATGTTAATAATAATATGTGATATTATGTTGCTCTGTGAATTATTATAGTTTTTATGGTAGGCATACATGTATCAATGGGTTGAGACTGAATCTCCACATCTCCAGGTCCAGCATAGCACAGAGCAGGAGGGGGAGCAGCCTGGAGTCCTGTCTTCCTCAGTTTCTCCACAACCTCAGCCAACATGTTATTTTTCCTCAGAGCGGGCCTTGGAGTGAAGGTCTGTCTGCACTGAGGACAGCTATAGCCTTTCAGAACATCCTGATCCCAGCAGCCCTCAATACAGCTTCTACAGTAACTGTGTCCAGAGGGGATGGTAACTGGTTCCTTCAGTAGATCCAGACAGACAGAACTGGTCCGGGTCCAGCTGAATTCCCTGCTGAGCCATTTGGACGGTTGTTCACTCTCACACAGACAGTTGACAACGAGACTCAGATCAGTTTTGTTTCATCAGAAGAGTTTGTGGGAGGAGGATGGACTTCCTGGTTCTGCCAGATGGGTGTGGTTAGAAGGAGAGAGGGAGGGATTAGAGGGAGAGAGAATTGCATGCAACTTCAAGAGAGACAAATAGTTTTGTTCCAGGTGATGGCCTCAAGTTGAATATGGAATAAATCAAAAAATGAACTTTCTCAAATATGAGTTGTTAGAATAAATGAAGTACAGTACCTTTAGAAAGTATTGACAAAATGTGATTCAAATGGGACTAATTGTCATTGTTTATCAATGATCTACACAAGATAATCTGTAATGTCAAAGTGGAAGAAAAATTCTAACGTTTGTAAAAAATTAAAATACATGAAAAATTGAATATATCTTGATTAGATAAGTATTAAACCCCCTGAGTCTATACATGTTAGAATCACCTTTGGCAGTGATTACAGCTGTGAGTCTGTCTGGCTAAGTGTCTAAGAGCTTTGCTGGATTGTGCAATATTTGCCCATTATTCTTTTCAGAATTCAAGTTCTGTCCATATGGTTATTGATCATTGCTAGACAACCATTTTTCAGGTCATAGATTTTCAAGCACATTTAAGTCAAAACTGTAACTCGGCCAACTCAGGAACATTCACTGCCTTCTTGGTAAACAACTTTAGTGTAGATTTGGCCTTGTGTTAAGGGTTATTGACTTGCTTACAGGTAAATTAATCTCCCAGTGTCTGGTAGAAAGCAGAATGAATCAGGTTTTCCTCTAGGATTTTGCCTGTGCTTAGCTCCATTTCATTAGTTTTTTTATCCTGAAAAGCTCCCCAGTCCTTAACGATTACAATCATACCCATAACATGATGCAGCCACCACTTTGCTTGAAAATATGGAGAATGGTACTCAGTAATGTGTTGTATTGGATTTGCACCAAACATAACACTTTGTATTCAGGACATAAAAATAATTGCTTACACACATTTTCTGCAGTATTACTTTAGTGGAAGAGAAAGGGGGATACCTAGTTAGTTGTCCAACTGGATGTATTCAACTCTGTTGTTACAAACAGGATGCATATTTTGTAATATTTGTATTCTGTACAGGCTTCCTTCTTTTCACTCTGTCAATTCGATTAGTATTGTTGAGTAACTACAGTGTTGTTGATCCGTCCTCAGTTTTCTCCCATCACAGCCGTTAAACTGTTTAAAAAAATTCTAGAGTTGATATCCACTCCCCCGCAGAAATCAAATTAGCATAATAAAAACATCCCCATTAGATCCACCATATCCGCTGATGTCACCCTTCCTCGTCTGCAGTGAAAGGTGCAGAGCTACAGCTGTGTTTGTCAGACCATGCTACATCCCGAAAATTGGTCTTCTCACAAAAACGTATGCAGCGTCCGAACGATGTGGCCTTCAAAACCTCCTTGGAAACATGAGACTCTCACGAACACAACAGGGTTCTATGTTTTGCTCTACGACCCCCACAAGCTTCACAGGACTCGTCTGAAGTCATAACCGCCAATCTGCCAAATTCTGTCTTCAGTGTCATAACAGTTTAGGCTATACATTAATATAGCTTTCTATGGGAAGGTGAGACCACAGATAGAACAATGAGACAGATATATCACCAGATGTATAAATGTGAAGCATCCGGTTGGCCTGATTTTGAACCCAGTCAGTTATATTGGTGCTGCGATCTCTAAGTATAAGATCAAAGGGGGCTGAAATCTAGCCGAGGTGGTGAACCAAACTCTTTCTATGATTATTGTTTTCTATTTGTATTTTTAAACAAATTCAAAGCTGGCTACATTTAAATCGGATTCATCCTACGGGTCGTATTTTGCCCGCCCCTGATCAAGACCATGCTCAATTAGAAATGGTGGTTTGGTACCTGACTCAAAGATAAGACACTGCTGTGCTCCACAACTAAGGCTGCCTAACCAGCGTAACAGATACATCTCTTTGTATGGCTCTGGGACACGTCTACAGTGCATTCAGAAAGTATTCAGACCCCTTGACTTTTTCCACATTTTGTTACGTTAGAACTTTATCCTAAAATTGATTAAATAGTGTGTTCCCTTCATCAATCTACACACAATACCCCATAATAAGAAAGCAATAACAGGTTTTTAGAAATGTTTGGTAAATTATTTATTTTTTAAAATAGCCAGACACAAAAGAGGCCTTAACCAAGTTGAATACTGCAGGCATGAAACTGAATCTGACAAAAAGCCAGATAGGCAGGAAGGAAGTCAGCTTTCTCGGTTTCACAATCAGCGACGGAATAACTGCGAGTGAAGGATACCTAGAAAAAGTGCAGAAAATGGAGAAGCCACAAACATTGAATGAGATGCAGAAATGTCTAGGTAAACTAGGGTATATTAGAAACCATATACCCGGCTATAGCAGAGTAGCTAAGCAGTGCTATAAGGGCATTACCAGACGAAATGACCAACTAGAGCTGTCACATAAGCAATATGGGAAAGAGCCCAAAATTTGAACAGACAAAATGACTGAATCATGGATAAAGTTAAAAAAGATGGCAGCCCGGACTAATGATCCAAGAAACACCGATCTGCCCCTATGGATATTTGTAAAATTAGAAGGGCAGGACATAGATAGGGACGGGTTCATATGGGTGGCCAATGAAGGATCGGAGAGAACAGTGAAGTGCTGCAGTAAACGCTTAAAGGGACCAGTGATGAAATATACGTCTGAAGGAGCCAAGATGGCTCTATTACAAATATATTGGAACAAGATAGTATCACTGACTCAGGGTCAACAAATTATAATAAAAGACCAGGAGCTAAACAGGCTATGGGCAGACAACCACACAAAGAAAATGCTAGGGGTGACAACCACCACCTGGGACAAATGGAGAAATGTAGTAGGAACCAAGGGAGTACTCTTTGTAGCAGACAAAGGTTGGGAACAAGAAGATGAACCTCCTAAAAAAAGGCAAAGGAAGCATAAAACACCAAAAGAAAAACCCAGGGTTATAGTGGTCTTTACGGATGGAAGCGAGAAGTCAGAAAAAAACAGATGGGGCTTTATAGTGAAAAATAAAGCTACAGGAGAGACTCTGACTAAACATAGCCGGACAATAACAGGTACGGCCCAAAAAGCAGAAGTTATGGCAGTATTAGAAGCACTCTTATACTGCATAGGGTCTAACCTGAAAAGGATAGAAATAGTGACCGACAGTTATTACTGTGCGCGAGCTATGACCTCAGATAAAAAGATTTGGCAGAATAACGGGTACAGAGGTGCCAAAAATAAGCCAATTCAATATGAGGGTGAGTGGAGGAAAATTCATGAGTTAATGGATAAAATGGACATAGTGGTAAGTCATTAAAAGGCTCACACTGCCGAGTCAGTAAGTGCAGAAGCAGACTTTAACCAACTAGGCAATAAAGAGGTAGATGAACTAGTTCAAATGGGAAGAATAGTTCTCTACAAACAGTAAAAAGATCAACTTAAGGCACTACATGAAGGCTGGGGCCATTTGGGGTCCAGAATATTCATGAAAAGGCTAAAAGATGAAAGCATATTCTACACTAGAGAGGAAGTTCTAGAGATGTGTTTGGTTTGCTATAGTAGCGGTGTGTATGGCTACAGGATACTCAATAGTGCTCACATCAAGATCATCAAATGCGTTGCCAGTATTGCAGATGCTTAACCTTCTAACCCTTGCTCTAGGTCCATTCCCATTGTTAAGGACTGGCAATGGGACCCAGTATAAGAATAAGAGAGTGGAGGATTGGTGTGCGAGCAGGGAGTCTCGCACATATTCTCCCCTCCTTATACTCCTCAAGCAAATGGTTGCGCGGAGAGAACAATTGGAAAGCTTAAAACAACATTGGGTTTGTGGAAAGCAGGTAGGGACTGGGGACCCAAGTTGACACAGGCCTGTGTGGCGCTAAATCATACTCCCACAGATACAGGACCCAGCCCCAGAGAGTTAATGGGTTTACCCGGGATCAGCACAGTGGTGGAGATAGCTAACACCCAGTCTCCCCCTCTACCTTGTGTGTTAAAACTGTGCCCAGGACACCCTTCAGTCAAGCTAAAACAGAGATATAATATTACGAACTGGAATCTGACCTGGGATCATAATAATACCATAGTGGTGTTGTGGAAATCAGTTACCAGTAACACACTCCAAGGGTATATAGTAAATATAACCAAAGGACCAGTACTAGTTAATCAGACGTGAGAATGGACAATATATGAATTCATATAAAGGCGGCCAATGGAGGGGACAGCTGGGTGATGCAGAGAATATAACGGAGATCAAATTTATCTATGATCAAAGTACGGCCAGTTCACCTTGGGAGACTGTTGAGTGCCACAGTTTAACGACTGCTTTGAACACCCCGGCCTGGCCTCGGAGAAGAGCAAATAGAATAACAACACGTTGGCCTCGGATAAGCGAAAATAGCATGACCACAAGTCACGCATCTGCAAGTGCAGCAATAACAACACCCCGTGAACCAGGCGCAAATAATACTAGCACAACAGTTAGCTGCACCCTAGAGCGAGCTAAAAGGGAAGTGGCATCCCCGACCACACTGGCACGTAACAAAACAGAAACTAACCTAACACAGACAGAAGGCCTAAAACAGAGTATGGATCAAGAAGGCCTAGACATACTATGCCTGAAAGGGAATAGCTCCAGGTACCGAGTAAGGCGCAGCACGCAGAAGCGAATTACAGGACCAGGCCCTGAAGCTAAATGGTTGAATGATATAGTGTTATACCTACACACTGGTAATTCCTCCTCATGGGATAATATAATACTGGGAGGAAGCAAGGGTATTATTTTACCATATGCAAAAAATAGGACCTATAGATATCCGGGATTTACTAGTGGTCCATTAGATAGATTCCACATGATGGAATATGGAGTGTGGGGACATGACATTCCCCACTCCGCCAGGCCAGGAGAAAAACCGATAAAGTATTCCACCTCAGGATGGGTATGCCTTACGACACAGAATAATACAAACCCCGGGTTGGCCTGTCCCAGGTCAACCCCATGGACAACACTAGACCTTAGGAGTTTGAAAGAAAATGATCAACAAAGCCTTGAGATGGCCCAAAGAATGTGTGCTAAAGCCCCATTATGGAACTGGGGACAAGAACCAAATAGCCTGTTCTATAGGAAAAGAGGGAAGACCGCCCAACAGTATTATGACCAATGGGTTAGACCCCCCGCGAATAAAACTGAGGCCTGGACACGATACCATTGCATCTCAGCCCACGGCATATTGAAAGAATCAGGAATCCCCCACTTTCATAGATGGTCAGGGGGACATTATCCTTCACCTGGAATGCTGGGGGTAGCTCCGGCCTTCTCAGGCAGGGATGAGGAAGCAAACCAAAAGTTGGTAGACATGGTAAACGCACGGGGTGCGTGCCACTCCAGAGTATTGGCTGGAGGAGGTATTTTAAAACATATAAGAGCACAGGACAGCATCAATTTGGATATAGTTTCCCCCCGATAGGAAGATTGAATACTGATACCCATATATGGATGCAGGGATTAATGCTACAAAAATGGAATACCACCATGGGTAAAATGATTAGGAAGGCATTAATAATGAACTAAACGGTCATTAGAAACTTTGAAGCCAGCACTAGTATGAAGAGTACCACAGTGTCCAAAACATTTGACCCATTAGCAATGGGATGGGATAAACGCCCGTTAGACCCCACTCCGTTAACCGGAGGATACGTACAATTAGCATGCTATGGAGGCATTACATTCCATGTAAACCAAGGGGATTTGCTGGCACTAGGGATCAGACCCTTAGAACAGATCCCTCTCTAGCGGATTGGGCTAGATATACCCTTGAACCCATGACCGCCCGGTGGCTGATGGGAGGGTACAAGGAATGGGCCATAAAACTAATGTGGCCACAACAGGACGAACCATGGGGAGACCTATGGGGAAAAGGGTCAGACTGGGATAAGAATATGACCCTAACTTGGAATATGTCCACGTGTAAACAGTTATTTGACAATGGTACGGCATCAGGCGGGTGCAGTATAATTAAACGAAACTTGGAACTGTTAAAAACTATGGGGCAGGAAAACTACTGTAACAAATTGAAGAGAAGGTTCTGGGATGAAAGAGCAGATGGCATAACGTGGTATCGAGATGAGGACACCACTATGAGTAATGCTTTAGGAGTCAACTGGTTAACTAGAGCATGAGGGGGTTTTACCACAGGGATGGCTAAAATGGCAAATTATATAATAGTGGAACTGGTAAATAAGGTGGTCACAGCCATAAATGACAAATGGGAGGAAGTCACTTCATGGTGGCAAGAAATAAAAGAAAGATTCTGGCTAGGACTAAGTATTACAGTAGGGATCTTGATATTCATAGCGTTCATGATTACCCTATTACCCTAAAAAGAATGAGACTCCCAGTAGATGCAGTACTGAGGAAAGTGTGCCTATTCCTGTTTAAAATAATAAAAATAACCCTTAGACTACTGAGAGAGTTATTAAAGTTAATGCTAAAACTCTTGTGGAAGATATGCAAAGGATTAATAATATGGACTATGGTATACGAGAGAGTACGTCTAAAGTCTCCTGGCCGACTAGAGCAACGGGAAACAGATGGAACACGGGTAGACCTGCTAGAGGTCACGAATTTGTGACCCGCCGAGGTGTCAACCGCGAGCATGCACTGCCCTAGTAAAGGAAGTAGGCAATGCATGACAAGGGGAGAAGACACTGGCTGAAGGTGAATAAAGGGTAGCTGTTTCTGCACAATAAGGCACAAACGACTTAAGCAGCCTGATTACAACACATTGAAGAAAAGCTTCTAAACCATAGAAACTACCAAAAACCTTCTAAGAAAATGGCATCCAACTCCTCCAACCAATCCGACTTTGAGGACACGGACCTGACTAAAAACGACCCTCAGGAGAAGGTAGCTATAACATTGTGTCAACTACTACAGATTATGATTTGGGGAATGTTAGGTTGGAAAAATAGGCAGGGTCAGGGGGTTATAACGTTGTTAGCAATAACACTTACCACCCTAGTGGCAGTGATTAGGTTTGGTTTATCCAAAGGACGGATAGTAATGTTGTCTATGGTACCTGTGGTGGTAATACAACAAGGGGCACCGGTACTGGGGAAACATTATGGGTTAATACAATTCGGAGAAACTATGGCAACTGTCTTCGGGGCAATAGGCCAGATAGGAGGCTTTAAAGTAAAAGTGACAGATACCACAGGACTATGTGAACAATTGAAGGGATTTGCATACGCTGGTAATGGAAGGGCTAATATTGATAATAATAGTAATGCAGTTGTGGAAAGAACTGAAAAAAACTGAAAAATAACAGAAGCCAAATTCGGAGGGAGGTATTAGGAAAAGCACTACCCATAGTAATATGGGCAGTTATAGCCATGCTCCATAATGCCGTACACCATTTTCACGGAAAATAGAATGAACTAAGGCAATTATGGGTTTTGTGCTTACCAATTTTTTCTCCCCATCATATTCCTAGGAAAACCCCGGGAAGTGCAACGGGGTAAGACCTGGATATTATTTAAAACAAGATGGGGAGAGGGAGGAAAGGGTGGGCAAAAAAGGTAGGATAGTTAGAGTAGAACAAAGGTAATGGTAAAAAGAGGGATGGCTTGGGAAATGACCCAGGACAGAGAAGAGGCAAAGTTGAGGGTTGTGTATAATGGTAAAGAAATAGAATGGGGCAGGCAAACAGGAAGGATAGAGTTACCAGGGCTAAACAATGAAATATATTACACAGGATGGAGCCAGGACCGTGGGAGGATGGAATCATCGGTGCGAGCGTTGTTTTAGCATAACCAAAGGAAAAATAATTAGAGATACAAGATCTGGGAATAGCCTTATTACATATTTTTGTAAAGCTTGCTTTTGTGGTGCAACATGTAATAAGTTAGGGTACTGTAAATATACGGAAGATGACACAGAGGACTGGCCCAAAGATGGGTCATATGCAAACAGTACTCAGTACTGAGTGATGGTCAGTACCTCAAGAGTAGGTATTGGTTGAAGATGGAAAATGGGCAGGAGGTTAGCTATGGCATGGTACAGAGGATAGATGTGCTAATGTTAGGGGTACACTATAAAGGGGAGATAATGAGGCGAGGAACTAAGAGAAAGGAGTGTTCAGATACTGGAGAGGGTGTGACAAGAGATGAAAATAAGTCTGAGTCTCCGAAAAACAGGGGTCTAACCACCTCTTGATCACACAGACAAAGCGGGCGTTCGCATTTTAGACACCAGGAACCAGAGGTGATTAGCAATTCAAGGAAAAACAGCCAAGTACCAGTTACAATATATTGAGTCCATACACAGAGTTGGAAGTGTATAGAGATATTGGAATTGGGAATCTAGCGTCATAGCTGTGAGAATACCAATTATAGGAAAGTGACCAAGGGGCTGAGCATTTAAGGTAATTGAACTATTTTTGCTATTTAGTCAATATTGTTAGAAGTGTTAACGCATTTAAAGTTTCGCAATATTATCTGGCATAGCTTAAAGCATTAAGGATTGATTGAGCATTATATTTAGAAACTGTATAACCATTGAATTGTAATAATGTGTATTAGACAAAAAACAGAGAGACTTAATAAAAGCTTGAAACTTTGACAACTAGAACAGATTAACGATCTGGAGAGCAAACGCCTTTGACACTCTCACTGAACAGAAAGTGACCCTGGTTATAGGTTAAAGTGATTGCACTAAAGAATATTTCATTGTGTGGACAATAATATATTTTTAAGAGAGTCAAAACATATAACAATTCTAGTTTCCAAGTAACTACTAGCTGACGAGCATAATAACTAATAGGAGAAGTTGTTAGGTATTGATATATACAGAGGTAAAGAAACTTGAAAGTAAGGACATATAGGAGGAATCCATAACACTTAGAATATTTAAATAGGAGTATATCTATCCAAGGCCTCATACTAGACCGGAAAATAAGGGAGTGACAACGTGAACGAAGGAACAAACCCAATTCACGCGAAGGGCCATTACGAATAAATAGGAGGGTTGGTAGGGCCGCACGGCTAGGCCCTTGTTACACCAAGGTAACTAAAATCCTAAAGTACTCTGCCCAGCCAGAGGACGGGGTAGAGGCTTTTGCTGCAGGTATTGGGCAAAAGTCAGCACCATGACAATAGTTTTTTGGTGATGTGGACACCAAGGAACTTGAAGCTCTCAACCTGCTCCACTACAGCCCTGTCGATGAGAATGGGGGCATGCTCGGTCCTCCTTTTCCTGTAGTCCACAATCATCTCCTTTGTCCTGATCACGTTGAGGAAGAGGTTGTTGTCCTGGCACCACACGGCCAGGTCTCTGACCTCCTATAGCCTGTCTCATCGTTGTCATTGTTCAGGCATACCACTGTTGTGTCATCTGCAAACTTACTGATGCTGTTGGAGTCATGCCTGGCCATGCAGTCATGAGTGAACAGGGAGTACAGGAGGGGACTGAGCCTGCACCCCTGAGGGGTCCCTGTGTTGAAGATCAGCATGGCGGATGTGTTGTTACCTACCCTTACCACCTGGGGTCAGCCCGTCAGGCAGTCCAGGATCCAGTTGCAGAGGGAGGTGTTCAGTCCCAGGGTCCTTACCTTAGTGATGAGCTTTGAGGGCAATATGGTGTTGAACACTGAGCTGTAGTCAATGAATAGCATTCTCACGTAGCTGTTCCTTTTGTCCAGGTGGGAAAGGGCATCATCTGTGGATCTGTTGGGGTGGTATGCAAATTGGAGGGGGTCTAGGGTTTCTGGGATAACGGTGTTGATGTGAGCCATGACCATCTCCGGGTCGGTAGTCATTTAAGCAGGTTACCGGAGATGTCTCCGGACCTACTTACTGCCACAGTCATACTTTGGACCTAGTTTTGTCCCATGGAATAAATGTTGTGGATCTTAATGTTTTTCCTCATAATCCTGGAGTATCTGACCACCATTTTGTTATGTTTGCAATCGCAACAAATAATCTGCTCAGACCCCAACCAAGGAGCATCAAAAGTCGTGCTATAAATTCTCAGACAACCCAAAATACCTTGATGCCCTTCCAGACTACCCAAGGACGTCAGAGGACAAAAATCAGTTAACCACCTAACTGAGGAACTCAATTTAACCTTGTGCAATACCCTAGATGCAGTTGCACAACTAAAAACTAAAAACATTTGTCATAAGAAACTAGCTCCCTGGTATACAGAAAATACCTGAGCTCTGTAGCAAGCTTCCAGAAAATTGGAACGGAAATGGCGCCACCAAACTGGAAGTCTTCTGACTAGCTTGGAAAGACAGTACCGTGCAGTATCGAAGAGCCCTTACTGCTGCTCGATCATCCTATTTTTCCAACTTAATTGAGGAAAATAAGAACAATCCAAAATGTATTTTTGATACTGTCGCAAAGCTAACTAAAAAGCAGCATTCCCCAAGAGAGGATGGCTTTCACTTCAGCAGTAATACATTCATGAACTTCTTTGAATAAATGATCATTAGAAAGCAAATTACAGACTCCTCTTTAAATCTGTGTATTCCTCCAAAGCTCAGTTGTCCTGAGTCTGCACAACTCTGCCAGGACCTAGGATCAAGGGAGACACTCAAGTGTTTTAGTACTATATCTCTTGACACAATTATGAAAATAATCATGGCCTGTAAACCTTCAAGCTGCATACTGGACCCTATTCCAACTAAACTACTGAAAGAGCTGCTATGCTTGGCCCTCCTATGTTGAACATAATAAACGGCTCTCTATCCACCGGATGTGTACCAAACTCACTAAAAGTGGCAGTAATAAAAGCTCTCTTGAAAAAGTGACCCAGAAAATATAAAAAAAACTTTCGGCCTATATTGAATCTCCCATTCCAGTAAAATGGGATGAAGCAGCTACACAGACAGGCCTAGAAAACATAATGAACTTCAGCCCCACATCGGGCATGTGTGAAAGAGCTAAGTGAACTTAACAGTTAGTCTAATGCAGCCTTTGTTGTGGGGGTAAGAATGAAAGTTTCATGATGACACTATAAAGAGCAACAAGAAAAGAGCAACAATTTGGTCCAATTCTAGTGGCTTTCGTGATGGGCTCATGAGAGGAGCAACCCATTCTACAGTACCTCTACATTGCTGTCAAACTCTGACACAAGAACAATCTTTTCGTCGGACACTCTGGTGAGGGACACACAGAGTCTTCCAAAGGCAACTGAGGTGAACATCAGCTGGAAGGTCACGCTCCTGGAATCACAGACCATCTTCATCAGATTAAAAGAGGGGAGCAGGGGCCCAGTTTACACTTCCTGGCCTCTCTGAACAGACCATCTTCATCAGATTAAAAGAGGGGAGCAGGGGCCCAGTTTACACTTCCTGGCCTCTCTGGACAGACCATCTTCATCAGATTAAAAGAGGGGAGCAGGGGCCCAGTTTACACTTCCTGGCCTCTCTGGACAGACCATCTTCATCAGATTAAAAGAGGGGAGCAGGGGCCCAGTTTACACTTCCTGGCCTCTCTGAACAGACCATCTTCATCAGATTAAAAGAGGGGAGTAGGGGCCCAGTTTACACTTCCTGGCCTCTCTGAACAGACCATCTTCATCAGATTAAAGAGGGCAGCAGGGGCCCAGTTTACACTTCCTGGCCTCTCTGGACTGACCATCTTCATCAGATTAAAAGAGGGGAGCAGGGGCCCAGTTTACACTTCCTGGCCTCTCTGGACAGACCATCTTCATCAGATTAAAAGAGGGGAGCAGGGGCCCAGTTTACACTTCCTGGCCTCTCTGGACATCCACATCAAATTCTTACAGCTCTGTTCTGGAAAGGGACACATTTGCATTTGATACTGTAGCAACCTTCATACACCACATTTTTGTATTTATTTATTGTTGGACATAAGACTAAAAACACCAGAAAATCAGCTCCAAGTGATATTGATTCTGTTCCAAAGTATTCCCACGCATAATAGAGAGACAGTACGTATATGTGATCGCTTCCTGCGGTCAATTTGCAGTCTGCAAATGATTTATAATTATGTTTGGAACCCTTGATCATCCGCTCAAGAAAAAACAAAAGGCCCTCGGCTGAATGTAGTTGATGATCGCTGACCTAGGGCCTCATTTATCAAAGGTTTGTGTTTGATACTGTAGCAACCTGAATGTAGTTGATGATCGCTGACCTAGGGCCTCATTTATCAAAGGTTTGTGTTTGATACTGTAGCAACCTGAATGTAGTTGATGATCGCTGACCTAGGGCCTCATTTATCAAAGGTTTGTGTTTGATACTGTAGCAACCTGAATGTAGTTGATGATCGCTGACCTAGGGCCTCATTTATCAAAGGTTTGTGTTTGATACTGTAGCAACCTGAATGTAGTTGATGATCGCTGACCTAGGGCCTCATTTATCAAAGGTTTGTGTTTGATACTGTAGCAACCTGAATGTAGTTGATGATCGCTGACCTAGGGCCTCATTTATCAAAGGTTTGTGTTTGATACTGTAGCAACCTGAATGTAGTTGATGATCGCTGACCTAGGGCCTCATTTATCAAAGGTTTGTGTTTGATACTGTAGCAACCTGAATGTAGTTGATGACCACTGACCTAGGGCCTCATTTATCAAAGGTTTGTGTTTGATACTGTAGCAACCTGAATGTAGTTGATGATCGCTGACCTAGGGCCTCATTTATCAAAGGTTTGTGTTTGATACTGTAGCAACCTGAATGTAGTTGATGATCGCTGACCTAGGGCCTCATTTATCAAAGGTTTGTGTTTGATACTGTAGCAACCTGAATGTAGTTGATGATCGCTGACCTAGGGCCTCATTTATCAAAGGTTTGTGTTTGATACTGTAGCAACCTGAATGTAGTTGATGATCGCTGACCTAGGGCCTCATTTATCAAAGGTTTGTGTTTGATACTGTAGCAACCTGAATGTAGTTGATGATCGCTGACCTAGGGCCTCATTTATCAAAGGTTTGTGTTTGATACTGTAGCAACCTGAATGTAGTTGATGATCGCTGACCTAGGGCCTCATTTATCAAAGGTTTGTGTTTGATACTGTAGCAACCTGAATGTAGTTGATGATCGCTGACCTAGGGCCTCATTTATCAAAGGTTTGTGTTTGATACTGTAGCAACCTGAATGTAGTTGATGACCGCTGACCTAGGGCCTCATTTATCAAAGGTTTGTGTTTGATACTGTAGCAACCTGAATGTAGTTGATGATCGCTGACCTAGGGCCTCATTTATCAAAGGTTTGTGTTTGATACTGTAGCAACCTGAATGTAGTTGATGATCGCTGACCTAGGGCCTCATTTATCAAAGGTTTGTGTTTGATACTGTAGCAACCTGAATGTAGTTGATGATCGCTGACCTAGGGCCTCATTTATCAAAGGTTTGTGTTTGATACTGTAGCAACCTGAATGTAGTTGATGATCGCTGACCTAGGGCCTCATTTATCAAAGGTTTGTGTTTGATACTGTAGCAACCTGAATGTAGTTGATGATCGCTGACCTAGGGCCTCATTTATCAAAGGTTTGTGTTTGATACTGTAGCAACCTGAATGTAGTTGATGATCGCTGACCTAGGGCCTCATTTATCAAAGGTTTGTGTTTGATACTGTAGCAACCTGAATGTAGTTGATGATCGCTGACCTAGGGCCTCATTTATCAAAGGTTTGTGTTTGATACTGTAGCAACCCGAATGTAGTTGATGATCGCTGACCTAGGGCCTCATTTCTCAAAGGTTTGTGTTTGATACTGTAGCAACCTGAATGTAGTTGATGACCACTGACCTAGGGCCTCATTTATCAAAGGTTTGTGTTTGATACTGTAGCAACCTGAATGTAGTTGATGATCGCTGACCTAGGGCCTCATTTATCAAAGGTTTGTGTTTGATACTGTAGCAACCTGAATGTAGTTGATGATCGCTGACCTAGGGCCTCATTTATCAAAGGTTTGTGTTTGATACTGTAGCAACCTGAATGTAGTTGATGATCGCTGACCTAGGGCCTCATTTATCAAAGGTTTGTGTTTGATACTGTAGCAACCTGAATGTAGTTGATGATCGCTGACCTAGGGCCTCATTTATCAAAGGTTTGTGTTTGATACTGTAGCAACCTGAATGTAGTTGATGATCGCTGACCTAGGGCCTCATTTATCAAAGGTTTGTGTTTGATACTGTAGCAACCTGAATGTAGTTGATGATCGCTGACCTAGGGCCTCATTTATCAAAGGTTTGTGTTTGATACTGTAGCAACCTGAATGTAGTTGATGATCGCTGACCTAGGGCCTCATTTATCAAAGGTTTGTGTTTGATACTGTAGCAACCTGAATGTAGTTGATGATCGCTGACCTAGGGCCTCATTTATCAAAGGTTTGTGTTTGATACTGTAGCAACCCGAATGTAGTTGATGATCGCTGACCTAGGGCCTCATTTCTCAAAGGTTTGTGTTTGATACTGTAGCAACCCGAATGTAGTTGATGATCGCTGACCTAGGGCCTCATTTATCAAAGGTTTGTGTTTGATACTGTAGCAACCTGAATGTAGTTGATGATCGCTGACCTAGGGCCTCATTTATCAAAGGTTTGTGTTTGATACTGTAGCAACCTGAATGTAGTTGATGATCGCTGACCTAGGGCCTCATTTATCAAAGGTTTGTGTTTGATACTGTAGCAACCTGAATGTAGTTGATGATCGCTGACCTAGGGCCTCATTTATCAAAGGTTTGTGTTTGATACTGTAGCAACCTGAATGTAGTTGATGATCGCTGACCTAGGGCCTCATTTATCAAAGGTTTGTGTTTGATACTGTAGCAACCTGAATGTAGTTGATGATCGCTGACCTAGGGCCTCATTTATCAAAGGTTTGTGTTTGATACTGTAGCAACCTGAATGTAGTTGATGATCGCTGACCTAGGGCCTCATTTATCAAAGGTTTGTGTTTGATACTGTAGCAACCTGAATGTAGTTGATGATCGCTGACCTAGGGCCTCATTTATCAAAGGTTTGTGTTTGATACTGTAGCAACCTGAATGTAGTTGATGATCGCTGACCTAGGGCCTCATTTATCAAAGGCTTGTGTTTGATACTGTAGCAACCTGAATGTAGTTGATGATCGCTGACCTAGGGCCTCATTTATCAAAGGTTTGTGTTTGATACTGTAGCAACCTGAATGTAGTTGATGACCACTGACCTAGGGCCTCATTTATCAAAGGTTTGTGTTTGATACTGTAGCAACCTGAATGTAGTTGATGATCGCTGACCTAGGGCCTCATTTATCAAAGGTTTGTGTTTGATACTGTAGCAACCTGAATGTAGTTGATGACCACTGACCTAGGGCCTCATTTATCAAAGGTTTGTGTTTGATACTGTAGCAACCTGAATGTAGTTGATGATCGCTGACCTAGGGCCTAATTTATCAAAGGTTTGTGTTTGATACCGTAACAACCTGAATCTAGACGATCGCTGACCTAGGGCCTCATTTATCAAAGATTTGTGATTGATACCGTAACAACCTGAATCTAGATGATCGCTGACCTAGGGCCTCATTTATCAAAGGTTTGTGTTTGATACCGTAGCAACCTGAATCTAGTTGTTGACCCCAAAGGTGCGAACACAGAAAAAAGACAACCTTGCATACAGCATTTTTCCCGCGAAGGTTGGTATTTATAAATTCTGAACTTGATGTACAGCTCAGACAATACTTACGCACAACTATTAATGGTTGAAGAATCGTATTTCAAGCTAATATTATTTTGGGTGAAATGTCAGCGTTTGACGAGCGGGAATTATAATAATGTTAAGCTAATGAAAACATTTAAATGTAATGCTAAAAGAGATGTATTTTCCGTTAGTAAGGAGAAGGCATAGCAACATGTAGCCTCATATGTTTCCTTGACTTGTATTATATCTAAATCACTATCAGATGTTCTGACATGACTGGTTTATTCCCACTGCACAACTGAAATTAGACTACCATTTATCTATCGCTCATTCAATAGCCAAGCATGCTTGAAAGTAAAGTAGACCGGTAGCCTATGGTCATTTCCACGTGAAAGGACCTATGAGCACCAACATGTGAAGTTCAATATGTCAAATTGGGGATCAAATGAAAGCTTAGAGTCTACAGTTGAAGTCGAAAGTTTACATACACTTAGGTTGGAGTCATTAAAACTCATTTTTCAAACACTCCACAAATTTCTTGTTAACAAACTATAGTTTTGGCAAGTCGGTTAGGACTTCTACTTTGTGCATGACACAAGGAATTAATCCATGCTTTTGTTACTTCTAGGCTAGACTACTGCAATGCTCTACTTTCCGGCTACCTGGATAAAGCATTGAATAAACTTCAGTTAGTGCTAAACACGGCTGCTAGAATTCTGACTAGAACCCAACAAAAATGATCATATTACTCCAGTGCTAGCCTCCCTACACTGGCTTCCTGTTAAGGCAAGGGCTGATTTCAAGGTTTTACTGCTAACCTACAAAGCATTACATGGGCTTGCTCCTACCTATCTTTCCGATTTGGTCCCGCCGTACATACCTACATGTACGCTACGGTCACAAGACGTAGGCCTCCTAATTGTCCCTAGAGTTTCTAAGCAAACAGCTGAAGGCCATTTTTATGGAATGGTCTGCCTACCCATGTGAGAGACGCAGACTCTGTCTCAACCTTTAAGTCTTTATTGAAGACTCATCTCTTAGTAGGCCTATGATTGAGTGTAGTCTGGCCCAGGAGTGTGAAGGTGAACGGAAAGTGACTGGAGCAACGAACCGCCCTTGCTGTCTCTGCCTGGCTGGTTCCCCTCTCTCCACTTGGATTCTCTGCCTCTAACCCTATTACAGGGGCTGAGCCACTGGCTTACTGGTGCTCTTCCATGCCGTCCCTAGGAGGGGTGCGTCACTTGAGTGGTTTGAGTCACCGACGTGGTCTTCCTGTCTGGGTTGGGGCCCCCCTTGGGTTGTGCCGTGGCGGAGATCTTTGTGGGCTATACTCGGCCTTGTCTCAGGATGGTAAGTTGGTGGTTGAAGATATCCCTCTAGTGGTGTGGGGACTGTGCTTTGGCAAAGTGGGTGGGGTTATATCCTGCCTGTTTGGCCCTGTCCGGGGGTATTATCTGATGGGGCCACAGTGTCTCCTGACCCCTCCTGTCTCAGCCTCCAGTATTTATGCTGCAGTAGTTTATGTGTCGAGGGGCTAGGGTCAGTCTGTTATATCTGGAGTATTTCTCCTGTCTTATTTGGTGTCCTGTGTGAATTTAAGTATGCTCTCTCTAATTCTTTCTTTCGGGGACCTGAGCCCTAGGACCATGCCTCAGGACTACCTGGCATGATAACTCCTTGTTGTCCCCAGTCCACCTGGCCGTGCTGCTGCTCCAGTTTCAACTGTTCTGCCTGCGGCTATGGAACCCTGACCTGTTCACCGTGATTACTATTATTTGACCAAGCTGGTCATTTATGAACATTTGAACATCTTGGCCATGTTCTGTTATAATCTCCACCTGGCACAGCCAGAAGAGGACTGGCCACCCCTCATAGCCTGGTTCCTCTCTAGGTTTCTCCCTAGGTTTTGGCCTTTCTAGGGAGTTTTTCCTAGCCACCATGCTTCTACACCTGCATTGCTTGCTGTTTGGGGTTTTAGTCTGGGTTTCTGTACAGCACTTTGATATATCAGCTGATGTAAGAAGGGCTATATAAATACATTTGATTTGATTGACATCATTTGAGTCAATTGGAGGTGTACCTGTGGATGTATTTCAAGGCATACCTTCAAACTCAGTGCCTCTTTGCTTGACATCATGGGAAAATCAAAAGAAATCAGCCAAGACCTCAGGAAAAAATTGTAATACCTGAAATGCCACAAATTCAACCTTCTTAACCTTTAAAATGTCAGGATCATTCAGGTGAAAGGCATCCCCTGCATGCTGCAGTGTAGGCCTATCCACTGCCATGGACTCTTCTGTAACTGACAGTTAGACTTAGAGGTTATGTTGTTGTCTTTTGTTTGAATTGTTTACGTGTCTGCTGTGCAGGGGAAATAATAAGACAAGCGGAACTACGTAGCTAATACTGTTGTAACGGGGATCCTTATTGTAGCAACACACTTTGGGAGGGAAGGCAATCCTGCGCTGTGTTAGCTAAGTTTTCATGTCATCGGGTGTAGTTCATAAAGGTTGCAGCGTGTATGTTGGGATGAAGTGTGAATTCATGCCAGGAATAATAAGTGTAAAGTTTGATTTCCTCCCTTCTGTAATAAGCAGCCAATTAAGTATTTTTCCTTTATTCATGTGTTTAATATGATACTGTTATCGCGCCGGTTAAACTGTCACGTATGTAAGCATTTCAGAGTTATACCAAGCTAATAAGTCACTCGTAAGATAAGGAGGTTGTAAGAGTGTGCTTAACTGTATTTTTCATTTACTTTATAGTTCTCACGGAAGGTGATAATTCTGACTAAAACTACAGAATAAAGCCGCCAGTTAAAATCAAGGAACGGTTGTGCTCGTGGTTACTGAAGGGAACTACATCTTCTGGTGCGCCATTCAACCCCTCAACCCTTTTCACAGCTGCTGCATATGAAATGCTCTGTACAGCCCTGACTTTGGCCACCTCCTTCTCTTCGACCCTTGTGGGGCATTCGGAAGAGGTTGCTTCGTGGTTCCCACCTCAATTGCAACATTTCACATATTCATCACTTTTATAATACATAATATGATATTTTCCAAAACTTGGACATCTCGGCTTCTCCCTTCTGCAACCACTTGATACCTGACCAAAAAGCTTTACAGTGATCACACTACATTGGCCTTGGGATAAATGCTCTGACTCATATCAGACAATTAACAACATCCAAAGGTGAAATAACAGGATTGCACAACCTGTGATAATTAAGGGTCACATTACTATTGGCTCACAGTTGTCACATGGTTCACGCACGCTGAGAAAAAGGAATTATGTAAAAATTCGCTCACTCAACTGGGTTGTAAAATCATAAATCCAAACAGTTGCAAAACGTTTGTCAAATAAAACGAGAGTTTCTATTGGACAAAATCATGTAGGTCCTGCCCCATTTGTTTCGGTTTTGCAACAGATTCTTCATAATGAAAACAACCCCAGCGACACACGGTCTGGGTGCAATCTAGTATGCATAATTCCAAACCTCGGGACATATTCAACACACTGTTTCATTGTTTAGCCAGATCAGTGTTCCAACTCTCAACATGAAGATACCAGTTGTTGATTTTGGAGCATACAAGTTAGGGGGAAACGATGTTTCAGGCGAGCAGTTAGAGATCCTGAGCAGGCAGTTGAAAACGGCCTTTACGGAAGTGGGATTTGTTTATCTGAAGAATACTGGGATAGTACAACAAGACGTGAGTAACAGCATTGCTCAGAGATCTATTTTTTTTTAAAGCTATTGGAAATATTTGGCATGTCAGTACGAGTGGATGTTGTGCTTTGGGTGATCAACATGAGGCTATTCTTCATAGGTGGATGAGGTTATGAACATATCCAAGAAATTCTTTCTGCAACCAGACGAAATGAAACTGCCTTTCAGCAGGAAAAGTTTCTCTAATAATCCTAACCATGGCTGGGTGTCTTTGGAGACAGAGAGGTATAGAGGCACACTGTCAAGTCAAAACATCTGTCTGTGCTTTCATGTCCAAACAGTCTAGTCATTATGTTATATTCTATGATAATATATTATGTCCATAGTCTCCACTCAGTATAGTGTTGTGTACATTGATTGAATGGTTAGGACAATCTCTCTGTATTCACAGTTTAAATCCCAAGAGACCAGGAGACCTAAAGGAAGCCTTCAACACTGCATCCCTTCATCCAGACATAGTAAACAATCTGTCTCTCTGTTTGTTTGCGACAGCTGTAGACACATCCAACTTCTCTGCTGTGGTTGTTGTTGCTATCAGTGTTAAGGTCAAGGTACAAAGGGATTGACTTCACTCTGAGCCATATACAGAGTTCAACCACTCTGATAGAACTTCATCTAGGAACAGAACTCACCAGGCTGATAGAACTCCATCTAGGAACAGAACTCACCAGGCTGATAGAACTTCATCTAGGAACAGAACTCACCAGGCTGATAGAACTCCATCTAGGAACAGAACTCACCAGGCTACACAAAGGAATACATTGAAAGTTGTCAAAACCGGTCATCTTTTTATATCCTATGTAGCTTTGATTTCACAGTTCTTACACAACTCTTCCTGGTCTGTAGAAATGGCCATCGTGGGATGGAGGGAATGGATTCTTTGAGGTTCAGTCGTCGTTCTTCCTGCGCTGTAAGGACCTGTGTCTCCGGGTGCTTCGTGTGATGGCCTACAGTCTGGGCCTGGAGGCTGAGGTCTTCCTAAGTGCACACAGACACATAGGGAGTGAGTACAGCTCTCTCCCTCTCTCTCACGGGGTTATCTATGTACAATCTATCTATGTACAATCACACCTGGGTGAAGGGGTGCTCAGTCCTAAGAATGTAAAACTGAAGTTGGGAAATTCCATGGTAAGTGACACTGAGAATCAGATTTTTCACTTTAAAATGTATGTAAAAAAACAAAACTGTGCTTGCAAAGTTAAACAAACCTTGCAACAAGGAACAAGGACTACTTTAACAATTTACTTTTTTTTTTTTTACAAAAACACATTTACTTGAAGAACAGCGCAGATGCAAAGTTTGGTAACAGAATGACGGCACAAACAGCACAAACCCTCATTCTGTTTGACACTTTAAAGTGTAAATCTGAGTCTGTGTCAGTCTGTTACTGTGGAATTGCCCCGTTGTAAAATAAAGTTCAGGATAACAGCTTATTCCCTTCAACGATATGAATTGCTGAAGCGTTTTGGATCAAGCTTCTTCCTCAAAGCACTATTGCAACACAGTGTATAGAATGCTACAAATACACATGAATCATGGTTTCCTTTCAATGTCAATGTGTATCTGTGACATTCTGACACTGTGTTGCAATAGTTCTGGAACCATCTTTGAAAGGACATTGTGAAAGGGAAATACATTTGGGGCCCTATTGTGTGAATCAGGCTTGATTGTTGTTGTCCCCTGCAGGTGATAAGAACAGCAGTACCCTGAGGTCGCTGTATTACCCCTCGGTGAGGAGTGACAGGGTGAAGGAGGGCCAGCTGCGCTGTGGAGAACACTCGGACTATGGCAGCATCACCCTGGTCTTCCAGAGTCAAGAGGGTGGCCTGCAGGTAAACAAGATAACTGAATCCTCTGCAGCTTTTACTAGGGGCAGTGTTTCTGGCTACGTCACCTGGCATTAAAAACTTTGGCTCTAGTTATATTCTTGCACACAGTCCATGCAACTTATTAAGCCACATTTTAATGGACTACTGTGAATTCGGTAAGTATTCATACCCCATGACTTATTCTAAAATTGATTCAATTGTTTGTTTCCCCCCTTCATCAATCTACACACAATACCCCATAATGACAAAGCAAAAACAGGTTTGCAAAAAACTGAAATATTACATTTACATTAGTATTCAGATCCTTTACTCGGTACTTTGTTGAAGCACCTTTGGTAGTGTTTACAGACACAAGTCTTCTTGGGTATGACGCTACAAGCTTGGCACACCTGTATTTGGGGAGTTTCTCCCATTCTTCTCTGCCGATTCTCTCAAGCTCTGTCAGGTTGGATGGGGAGCATTTTCAGGTCTCTCCAGGGATCTTCGGTCGGGTTCAAGTCCGGGCCTCTTAAGGACATTCAGAGACTTGTGCCAAAGCCACTCCTGTGTTGTCTTGGCTGTGTGCTTAGGGTCGTTGTCCTGTTGGAAGGTGAACCTTCGCCCCTGATGTCCTGAGCGCTCTGGAGCAGGTTTTCATCAAGGATATCTCTGTACTTTGCTCTGTTCATCTTTCCCTCGGTCCTGACTAGTCTCCCAGTCCCTGCCGCTGAAAAACATCCCCACAGCATGATGCTGCTGCCACCATGCTTCACCATAGGGACGGTGCCAGGTTTCCTTCAGAAGTGAGGATTGGCATTCAGGCCAAAGATTTCAATCTTTATTTAATCAGACCAGAGAATCTTGTTTCTCATGGTCTGAGAGTCCTTTAGGTGCCTTTTGGCAAACTCCAACTATGCCTTTTACTGAGGAGTGGTTTCCGTCTTGCCACTATACCATAAACACCTGATTGGTGGAGTGCTGCATAGATGGTTGTCCTTCTGGAAGGTTCTCCCATCTTTACAGAGGAACTCTGGAGCTCTGTCAGTGACCATTGGGTTCTTGGTCACCTCTCTGACCAAGGCCCTTCTCCATCAATTGTTAAGTTTGGCTGGGCGGTGATCTCTAGGAAGAGCCTTGGTGGTTCCAAACTTCTTCCAATTTAAGAATTAAGGAGGCCACTTGGGGACCTTAAATGTTGCCGAAATGTTTTGGTACCCTTCCCCAGATCTGTGCCTCGATTCAATCCTGTCTCATACCTCATGGTTTGGTTTTTGCTCTGACATGCACTGTCAACTGTGGGACCTTATATAGACAGGTGTGTGCCTTTCCAAATCATGTCCAATCAATTGAATTTACCACAGGTGGACTCCAATAGTTGTAGAAACATCTCAAGTATGATCAATGGAAACAGGATGCACCTGAGCTCAATTTCGAGTCTCCTAGCAAAGGGTTTGAAAATAAGGCATTTCTGTTTTTTTTTATTTCTAATACATTTGCAAAAATGAATAACCTGTTTTTGCATTGCCATTATGTGGTTTTGTGTGTAGATTGATGAGGGAAATGTTTTATTCAATACATTTTAGAATAAGGCTGTAACATAACAAAATATGTAAAAAGGGAAGGGGTCTGAATACTTTCCGAATGCACTGTATGTAAGTTAATGATATTTGTTCACCCCAATAGCAAAGTTTGACAAAACAATGTTTTATCCATACCTCTAAATGCCATCTTATTAGATGTTGCCATTTCCCCCCATTAGTTTGGAATTGAGACCTGCAGTCATCTCAATATCAGACCACTTTGGAGATATTAACAAATTTACCAAGTGACCTGGGGTGAAATCTTTTGTAGAATAAATTGAACATTGATCAATTTAATTTGAATTAACGTGGCTTATGTGTGTTCTATCAGTAATGTGGTAAACTGGATATTAAAATGACAATTCCATAGGTGCGTACCAGGTCAGGGGAGTTCATCTCCGCTCCCAGCATCCCTGGGACAGTACTGATCAACATAGCTGACCTGATGCAGAGGTGGACCAGTGATATTTTCCTCTCAGCGGTGAGACTTGCCCTTCCATTTTACACACCGTTACTTGATAAGATCATACAAGACGTTTCAGGCTCATTGCTCGTGGAAACAGACCTGCGTTCAAATACTATTTAAAATGATTTAGAATAAGCAGGGCTTGATTGAGTTTATTGTAATGGAAACAATAGAAAAGTCCTAAAAGTACAAACAAACCCCACCCACCTGGAGGACAAAAGGAAATGCTAAAGCATTTGTAAGATTTCAAATAGTATTTGAATCCAGGGTCGTATTCATTAGGGCACACTTTAGCAAAACATTTTGCAACAAACAAACTTATTTTCTTAAGTTCAGTTAGTCCCTGCCTGTTTCATTTCATTTTTTTTATGTTTGTTGCCTAGTAAATATGATTTGGGTCTCTGTGGAAGCAAAGTTAAATTTGCCTTTGAATTTTGCATCTCACCTTCCCTTTCAGGTCCATAGGGTTTTGCTGCCCCCCGCTGGAGACTTGAGCACACGGCAGTCCCTGGCTTTCTTTGTGCAGCCAGACGATGAAGCCCTCATCACCTGTTTTGACGGGTCCGACAAATATCCCCCTGTGAAGTCAGGGGCCTATCTCATGGAACGCTTCAATGACTCTTATGGGAGGAAGTGACCTTTATCTATCCAGCATTCATTATTTTGTGTTATGCAATTATGTCGGTGAAACAGAATGTCAGTAAAAAGAGAATTTCCTTTTAAATCCATGAAGTGAGGTGGGAGAGAGAGAGAATCAGATAAAGTTGTGGAGATAAAGGAATATGTGAGCAAAAACCCTCCAGGTACAGATACTGTATGTAGAACCATAGTAAAGCCCAGTATGGACTATCAATACAGGTACTGAATGTAGAACCATAGTAAAGCCCAGTATGGACTATCAATACAGATACTGTATGTAGAACCATAGTAAAGTCCAGTATGGACTATCAATACAGATACTGTATGTAGAACCATAGTAAAGACCAGTATGGACTATCAATACAGATACTGTATGTAGAACCATAGTAAAGACCAGTATGGACTATCAACACAAAGTTACCATTTAGAATGAGGCCCTGTTCATTGAGAGGAGGTCTTAACACAACTGGGGGATGTCAGACATGAAGTGGGTGGGTGGAGATAATATTATTTTTATAATGATGAATTGTTGATATTGATGAGGCAACCACTAACATTACAGTGTGATATTCTAATTCGGTAACCACTAACATTACTAACATTTAGGGGCTCCCGGGTGGCGCAGCGGTCTAAGGCACTGCATCTCAGTGCTAGAGGTATCACTATTGACCCTAGTTCGACTCCAGGCTGTATCACAACCGGCCGTGATAGGGAGTCTCATAGGGCTGCGCACAATTGGCCTAGCATCATGGTTTGGCTGGGGTAGGCCGTCATTGTAAGTAAGAATTTGTTCTTAACTGACTTGCCTAGTTAAATCAAGTTTTAAACATTTTTTTACTATTTTATATGACTAGTATCTATGTGGACCTATTACAGTTTAAACAGCTCCGCTATAGACAACACTAGCATGACTAGTATCTATGTGGACCCTACTACAGTTTAACCAGCTCAGCTATAGACTACACCAGCATGACTAGTATCTATGTGGACCCTACTACAGTTTAACCAGCTCAGCTATAGACTACACCAGCATGACTAGTATCTATGTGGACCCTACTACAGTTTAACCAGCTCAGCAGTCTAGAGAAATAAAACCCAGGATAGAGGGGCTGAGTGAATGTGGTCTGGACTCTGTGGAGGAGGGTCATTGTGTCTGTAGAATGTAGAACACTGTAGAATCCCGTCTCTCACAGTTGAAGTGTACCTATGATGAAAAATTACAGACCTCTACATGCTTTGTAAGTAGGAAACACTGCCGATTTGCAGGTTATCAAATACTTGTTCTCCCCACTGTAAATATGAACTTTATCGAACAAAACATACATGTATTGTGTAACATGAAGTCCTATGAGTGCCATCTGATGAAGATCATCAAATGTTAGTGATTAATTTTATCTCTAATTCTGCTTTTTGTGACTCCTCTCTTTGGCTGGAAAATGGCTGTGTTTTTCTGTGACTAGGCACTGACCTAACAATCTTATGGTATGCTTTCGTCGTAGGACGCTGTGGTGGGATTAACAACAAGTTTATCTTTAAAATGGTGTAATACTATGTTTGAGGAATTTTAATTATGAGATTTCTGTTTTTTGAATTTGGCGCCCTGCACTTTCACTGGCTGTGTCACGCCCTGGCCATAGAGAGGCTTTTATTCTCTGTTTTGGTTAGACCAGGGTGTGACTAGGGTGGGCATTCTAGTTTCTTTATTTCTATGTTTTCTATTTCTTTGTGTTTGGCCAGGTGTGGTTCTCAATCAGAGGCAGCTGTCTATTGTTGTCTCTGATTGGGAATCATACTTAGACAGCCTTTTTTCCTTTCGCATTTGTGGGTAGTTGACTTTGTTAGTGGCACTATAGCCCTAGTTAAACTTCACAGTCGTTTCCTTGTTTTGTTGGCAACAGTAATTTCAAATAAAAATACATGTACACATCACGCTGCGCCTTGGTCCATTCTTTTCGATGACCGTGACAGGCTGTTGTCAAATCAATCCCGTTAACAGGATTTCAGCCATAAGAAGTTAATGAATATGATGCCAGATCAGTCGGCGTCTGAGACATTATTACTGATAGGATGACAAACTGTATCTTGGAAAGTCTACACATTCTAGTTATCATATTCACATGGAATTCTTGTGCAATTTACATTTTTAAATATGAAACTATTTGTGAAAAGATGAAATGTACTTTTAGCTTCCAGATGAGAGAATTGGGTTTTCATAAGGTTAAAGCTCTGCTCACTCAGTGGCCCCGCCCATGTGAAGAGACATTGGTTGTAAACTATGAAACATGCCCTCTCTACTACCACTATATAAAGCCCTTGACAAAAATGTAACTTTCTGTTCCGAGGACATTAGGGCGACAGTCCTACGTTAAAAGGGCTCAGATAGTAAGCTGTTCCAAGGATGTGTGGACTTGAGGTCCCCACGTTGAAAGGACAAAGACCACCTACAGAACTAAGCCAACCTTAGAGAACCTAACTAAATTAGCATCAAATTTCAATGTGTAGGTGACGACCTACACCCCGGAAGGATGAAGTTCGACTATACCAGCCAGAATATAGCATGAGCTTAAAAGTATGGCAACTTGGTATGAACTTTGAACTCTTATTCACTCCAGAAGTGATACTTCCTAGCCATTGAGTTAGCAGCAGTCGCTAAACATGGGCTAGGAGAGGACAGACAGAGTATTCTACCACGCTCCAGTTCACCACGAGACATTCTTCGGAGGACCAGAGATACATAGGACAAACCGGCCTTCCATCAACGACCAATCTACCGAAGCGCAGCTCAGAGTAAATATTTATTGCATTCTCCTTTTTCAAATGGGCGGTTATTTCGAATGCATAAGATTCTGTATTTATGATGCATAGCATCTTCCTTTGTTACTCAGTCTTCCCACTCTTTCAATCAAACCCAACCAAAAACCACTTGCAAACCTACCAAAATGAACCCACTCCTTGGGGATCTGTTAGTACGTAATAAACGGAGGCAGATTAGCCACCACAACTCTTGTTGGCAGGGTTAAAAGAGGCCAAATCGGCACCAACACACCCCACTCGCAACTAGCCGGACAACAATACTTTTCATTAACACAAACATTCTGGATGCAGAGTGTACACAGTACCAGTCAAAAGTTTGGAAACACCTACTCATTCAAGGGTTTTTCTTTATTTTTACTATTTTCTACATTGTAGAATAATAGAAGACATCAAAACTATGAAATAGCACATATGGAATCATGTAGTAACCAAAAAAAGTGTAAAAACAAATCTAAATCCATTTTTGATTTTAGATCCTTCAAAGTAGCCACCCTTTGCCTTGATGACAGCTTTGCACACTTGTCATTTTTTTTAAAATAAAGAAAAACCCTGGAATGAGTAGGTGTATCCAAACTTTTGACTGGTACTGTATATTCCACTCCCACCTGTTTGCTGACCATGAGCAAAACGTCCTCCACACCATTCTCCGGAACGCATCTGAAGCCATTCAGAAGAAACAGGGTTTCTTCCCCACTCGGCTGACGTTATCGTGGCCATCATGCCGCACAACCCCAAACAAACTACCCCTACTCCCCCCTCAACTCTAAACGATAAGTAGTGGAAACCAATAAACAAATCCTCCACAATGGGAAAAGAAATTCTGAAGAAAAAGAATGTACGCAAGAACCAAAAGTAAAGAAAAATAATAGTAGCCCTCCTCACGACCCACAGCACCCTCACACAACCAACTCCCACAAGAGAGACATTGTTACAACACTGCACATAGAAATAATATCAAAGATTTAATATAGCGTTTCTTCTTCTTTGGAGTTTAACAGCGGTTGGCATCCAGTATGTCACTGCCCCCACTGGGACTAGAACATAAATCAATTTTACTATGTGATACAAAAGGGGAAAAGGAAAAACCAAAAAGAAAGAAGCCAAAAATAATAATACTAAAAACCACCCTTCCAACTAACCCTACAGTCATTAAAAACCCACTACCCCATTCCACTACTTTGACCCTATCTGCTCCTGCACCATGCCAACGACCTGGGACGGCTGGACACCACCACTCAACACACCCTGTAACTCTTCTGAAGTCAAATCTTGTATGACCAAATACTTCGATGCAGCTGCCACCACAACATCTATATTCTGTGATTTACGTTCCATTTCTGCGGTACAGTTGATAACCATTGTTATGAACGCTAAGAAGCTAACCTTACTGAAGCATATATCACTCGTTGTCCTATCCCTCTGTGCTGGCACAGATCTACTACTCACAGGGATCCTCTCAGGATCCCTCACCCTTGACCCATCCTCCTCTACTTTCTTCACTGCCTCAGCATACGACACCTTCTGCACTACTCTGACTCTATCCACCTCAACCTGCCTCTCTTTCACCAGACACTTTAGTTTAGTTTAGTTTATTTTTTATTTTTACAGGGACAGTGCACATTAATCAACGTTTCAGTAAAAGTGCCGGTTTTAGCCAGCCGGCTAATTTTCAACCGCAGTCCCTGGGCAGGTTATTAAAAACAATTACAATATAGACAATAGCAGCATAGAACAAGCAAGACATAGCAACATAGGACAAGCAAGACATAGCATACAGACAGAGCAACATAGGACAAGCAAGACGTAGCATACAGACAGAGCAACATAGAACAAAAAGCAGCAAGACAAAATTCATAAAAGCAACAAAGTGTTTCCACACCTCACAAGCTACAGACAACATGGAAAGCGGCAACACACAGCTAGGGACCATGTTCACAAATCTGATTGACCTTTAGCCATGTCTTCAAGCATTTTGTGAAAGTGTGATATGTGGTGCAGTTATGTGTGTCTGATGGCAGTGTATTCCAGACATGGGAAGCTCTCACAGAGAATGCAGATTTACTAAAGGTGCTTTTCCTTAGGGGAACTATACAGTCACCTCTCATGGCAGACCTTGTGGATCTGCTGCCATATGTCTGGGTTTTCTGTTTAACAAAAATATTGAGTGGAGGGGGATCCAGGCCATTAAGGATCTTGAATACAAGACATGCGTCGGTGTATTGCACAAGATTTTCCCAACTCAAGAGCTCATGCTTTCTAAGGATGTGACAATGATGATGGCTATTGGGCTTCCTATCAAGCACTTTGAGAGCCTGTTTGTAGACAGACTGAATAGGTTTTAATGTTGTACAGCAAGCTTGGGCCCAACTAGTCAAGCAGTATGTTAAGTGGGGGAGTATCATAGATTTGAAGTACAGTTTTGCTACCTCTGTAGTCAAACAATTTCGTATAAATCGGAAATTAGCTAGGTTGAATTTGGTTATTTGAATTACCTTTTTCACATGCTTTTTAAAAGAGAGGTTGGAATCAAGTATGATGCCAAGGTACTTAAAATCGGATACCACCTGGAGCTTCTCCCCTGACACATAGACATCTGGCTCAGTAGCATCTGTTGCCCTCTTTGTGAAGAACATGCAAACAGTTTTTTTCACATTGAGATGCAAACACGAGTCACTGAGCCACTTTGTAACCTGGACCATTACAGTAGTGAGTTCTTGTGCAGCTTGTTGTTTGCTCTTTGCATGCACATATATCACTGTATCATCTGCATACATTTGAACTTCAGACCCAGTACAGACAGAAGGCAGATCATTAATGTACAGGCTGAACAGGAGGGGCCCCAGTATTGACCCTTGGGGCACGCCCACATCATAGCTACGAGTGGGCGACAGCTCATTGCTCACTCTGACACACTGAGTTCTGCCTTCAAGGTATGATTTCATCCATCTCAAGGCATCAGGGGAAAAGTTGAACTTGGACAATTTTGTGATGAGAATCTCATGGTTAACAGTATCAAAAGCCTTCCTTAGGTCCAGAAACACAGCCCCAACAGCACCCCCTTTGTCCATCTTGGACTTCACATTTTCCAGAAGAAAGCAGTTGGCCGTTTCTGTGGAGTGTTTCGCTCTGAAGCCAAACTGCATGGAATGTAATGTGAAGGGGCTGTTATTGAGGTGGGCAATCAGTTGTTCTGCTACACACTTTTCAACAACCTTTGACACCACAGGTAGTATACTAATTGGGCCTGTAGTTACTCACGTCAGCAGGGTCGCCTGATTTAAAAATGGCCGTTATTATGGCCGACTTCCATACCCTTGGAAACACACCGAGACCAATAGATGTGTTGGTGACCTTAGTAATGGGGCCAATGAGTGACTCTTTGTAGTTTTTGATCTTTTCTACTTCTGATCCCCAGCAACATGGACACCCCTACAGTTGACACACCCAAGTGTATCCACCGAAACTACACAGTCCTCTATCACATGACCTCCTGCATGCACACTTCCCCCATCTTGGAATCTCCCTCCTACAAACTGCTGCAACATGACCATAAACGTTGCACCTGAAACAGCTCAGTGGATTCAACACAAAGACTCTAACAGGACAAATGATATACCCTAACATTACTTTAGTCAGGTAAAGAATCAAAAGGACTGACAGTGACTCCTCTGTTGCACCAAACAGCGGGCATCAAAAACACCACAAATCTTCAACTTCAATTGCTCCACCTCCACACTTAACGCTACCCCAGAAATCCCTCCTTTCAATGGTGCCCTGTTCCTAAGAACAAAGCAAGAAACAGATCTTGACCCAAGTTGCGTGACACGGAGCGCCCACTCCCTCTGGTCAGAAGAAACACAAACAAATATGACAAGTCCACTACAGGTTACCTTCACTGATTCAACTGCACCCAACTCCTTTCCCTCCCACCCTGAAACCACACATGGATCTGCCAAAAGGTATGGATCCACTTTCTCCAACAATGTAACTCCTACTGCACCAGATTCTTCTTTATCATGTCCATTGATGTCAGGCTCTGGTTCTGAGCTCTTCACCACACCTTCTACCTCACTTAACTCTCCCTCATTCATTTCCATTTCACCTCCAGAACTCAGTCTGGTGACCGGCTCACTCTGTTTGCACTTGAATTATAACATTTGAAATGTCTCTATTACTTTTAAACTTTTACGACTGTAATGTTTACTGTTCATTTCTGATTGTTTGAGAGAACTGTACACAATGTTAGAGACAAATATTTTAGTTCCCAGTTTAGGACCCTTAATATGGAATACATTAAATAGAGTGGTTAGAATATATAAAGCATAACAGTTTCTATGAAGTACAGAGTATAATGCTTTTAATGAATTTTGTAATGCCTTAAACGTATGTGATATGACACTAACTATAAGTGCCCATAATAACTCATACGTGGTTGTAAAACTGTACAATGTGTTATAGATAATAGCTACAATGGGGGAAGGGGGAGTTGAAATGGATACAATGTACTGTATGTGAAATTAATACTGTATGTATTGACTGATCATTGAGAATGATGTAACACTTTATGTTTGTAGGAGGGAGATTCCAACACAGTGTGTTTATTGGTGTGTAATTGGTCCTGTTAGTACAGTGGTGTAACAAGTACTGTGATGCCTCATTATTCCACTGTACCAGCAGCAGTAACCCGAACCAGTAATAAGGCTACTGTCATGGAAATAGTTATAAATCCTTACATTATATTTTCCATATGTCATCTATGATATACTGTATGTAATGATACAGTTGAAGTCGGAAGTTTACATACACTTAGGTTGGAGTCATTAAAACTCGCTTTTCAACCACTCCACAAATGTATTGTTAAACAAACTATAGTTTTGGCAAGTCGGTTAGGACATCTACTTTGTGCATGACACAAGTAATTTTTCCAACAATTGTTTACAGGCAGATTATTTCACTTATAATTCACTGTATCACAATTCCAGTGGGTCAGAAATTTAAATACACTAAGTTGACTGTGCCTTTAAACAGCTTGGAAAATTCCAGAAAAGGATGTCATGGCTTTAGATGCTTCTGATAGGCTAATTGACATAATTTGAGTCAATTGGAGGTGTGCCCGTGGATGTATTTCAAGGCCTACCTTCAAACTCAGTGCCACTTTGCTTGACATCATGGGAAAATCAAAAGAAATCAGCCAAGACCTCAGAAAAAAAATTGTAGACCTCCACAAGTCTGGTTCATCCTTGGGAGCAATTTACAAACACCTGAAGGTACCACGTTCATCTGTACAAACAATAGTATGCATGTATAAACACCATGGGACCACGCAGCCGTCATACCGCCCAGGAAGGAGACGCGTTCTGTTTTCTAGAGATGAACGTACTTTGGTGCGAAAAGTGCAAATCAATCCCAGAACAATGGCAAAGGACCTTGCGAAGATGCTGGGGGAAACAAGCACAAAAGTATCTATATCCACATTAAAACGAGTCCTATATCGACATAACCAGAAAGGCAGCTCAGCAAGGAAGAAGCCACTGCTCCAAACCACAATAAAACAACCAGACTACGGTTTGCAACTGCACATGGGGACAAAGATTGTACTTTTTGGAGAAATGTCCTCTGGTCTGATGAAACAAAAATAGAACTGTTTGGCCATAATGGCCATCATTATGTTTAGAGGAAAAAGTGGGGAGGCTTGCGAGCTGAAGAACACCATCCCAACCGTGAAGCACGGGGGTGGCAGCATCATGTTGTCAAGGTGCTTTGCTATAGGAGGGACTGGTGCACTTCACAAAATAGATGGCATTATGAGGACGGAAAATGATGTGTATATATTGAAGCAACATCTCAAGACATCAGTCAGGAAGTTCAAGCTTGGTCGCAAATGGGTCTTCTAAATGGACAATGACCCCAAGCATACTTCCAGTTGTGGAAAAAATGGCTTAACGACAACAAAGTCAAGATATTGGAGTGGCCATCACAAAGCCCTGACCTCAATCCTATAGAAAATGTGTGGGCAGAACTAAAAAAGCATGTGCAAGCAAGGAGTTCTACAAACCTGACTCCGTTACACCAGCTCTGTCAGGAGGAATGGGCCAAAATGTACCCAACTTATTGTGGGAAGCTTGTGGAAGGCTACCCGAAATGTTTGACCCAAGTTAAACAATTGAAAGGCAATGCTACCAAATGCTAATTGAGTGTATGTAAACATATGACCCACTGGGAACGTGATTAAATAAATAAAAGCTGAAATGAATAATTCTCTCTACTATTATTCTGATATTTCACATTCTTATAATAAAGTGGTGATCCTAACTGACCTAAGACAGGGAATTTCTACAAGGATTACATGTTAGGAATTGTGAAAAACTGAGTTTAAATGTATTTGTCTGAGGCGTATGTAAACTTCCGATTTCAATTGTATGTCTGTGTCTTCTACATGGTGTTCCATACTGTATGTAATGATATGTCTGTGTCTTCTACGTGGTGTTCCATACTGTATGTAATGATATGTATGTGTCTTCTACGTGGTGTTCCATACTGTATGTAATGATATGTCTGTGTCTTCTACATGGTGTTCCATACTGTATGTAATGATATGTCTGTGTCTTCTACGTGGTGTTCCATACTGTATGTAATGATATGTCTATGTCTTCTACATGGTGTGTTGTGGAAATTCTTACACAGGGACACTCAAAGTCAATCTTAAATGAACCATTGTTTATTGTCAGCGCCCTGGAGAGGTTCCAACCAGCTTATTGCACCATAGTACACATGTCAATCAGGAGCTCTCCCTGGGCAGACCCAGCAGTGGTCTTATATATGGCTATACACAGACAAGTTATATTTGCATGATTTAGCATACTTAATTAATCGTTACCGTTTTGTTTAATTCACGTGACTGACCAATACTGTTTCATAACATAACATAACATAACGTGACAGACCAACACCTCACAAGGCTTCTCCTCTGTAAACTGAGACCTTGAAACTGAGATATCTCTCGTTTGTTCTCAAAACAAGGTCTGGGCCTACTGCCAAATTGCAGTTACTGATAAGAGGATGATTTATTCAGTCAACCACTTGCATGAATACAGAAACTGGTTTATAGAACAGCACATGAATGGGACGCAGAATAAAAGAAAAGCACAAACCTTAAATTCCCATTACAGGTGTTCCATACTGTATGAATTCTGAGGATTAAGATAAGAATTTAGAAGTATCCATAACAATGGTTAGTCAAAGTAATATGGTAACCTACCACACAGTGTCAAACTGTTACATCATGGTTCCTTTCCATGTCAATGTAACAGAGTGATCTATCACAGTGTCAGACTGTTACAAATAGATATTAAATCATGGTTCCTTTCCATGTCAATGTAACAGAGTGATCTATCACAGTGTCAGACTGTTACACATAGATATTAAATCATGGTTCCTTTCCATGTCAATGTAACAGAGTGATCTATCACAGTGTCAGACTGTTACACATAGACAGTAATCATGTTTCCTTTCCATGTCAATGTAACAGAGTGATCTGTCACAGTGTCAGACTGTTACACATAGACAGTAATCATGTTTCCTTTCCATGTCAATGTGGATGTGTAATAACACTGTGTTATAATAGTGCTCTGACCAAGAAGCTGCTGGGAAACATTTCAGCAATTAATATCGTTGAAGAGAATTAAGTTGCCATCCTGAACCTTGTATTACAATTTCCCAATTTGAAATAATTTCTAAAACTTTATGTGGGCTTGATTAAACTTGGCTGGTACAATGGAAGCAACAGAAAAATGATAATCGTGCAAAACCCTGACCACCTGACACTCCCGGCAGGCAAAAGCAAATGCTCAATGTATTTGAAAGATTTTAAATAGTATTTGAACCCAGGTCTGGAGTGTATGATGTTGGTGTATTGGCACCAGAGATGGAGACAGGACAGATTGGAACAGAACCAGTGAGACCCAGACCAACAATCAACCACTAGAGACCTCTAGACCCATGTGTCTCATCTGTAATGAGACCCAGACCAGTTTAAATGTGTCTATACTGTAATGAGACCAAGACCAGTTTAAATGTGTCTATACTGTGATGAGACCAAGACCAGTTTAAATGTGTCTATACTGTAATGAGACCAAGACCAGTTTAAATGTGTCTATACTGTAATGAGACCAAGACCAGTTTAAATGTGTCTATACTGTAATGAGACCAAGACCAGTTTAAATGTGTCTATACTGTGATGAGACCAAGACCAGTTTAAATGTGTCTATACTGTAATGAGACCAAGACCAGTTTAAATGTGTCTATACTGTAATGAGACCAAGACCAGTTTAAATGTGTCTATACTGTAATGAGACCAAGACCAGTTTAAATGTGTCTATACTGTAATGAGACCAAGACCAGTTTAAATGTGTCTATACTGTAATGAGACCAAGACCAGTTTAAATGTGTCTATACTGTGATGAGACCCAGACCAGTTTAAATGTGTCTCACCTGTAATGACGACACATTTTTTGTTTTCTTGAGTATTGCAGCTCCAAATTGCAGGTGTTCCAGCCCAGCTCCGTGCTTTCTGTTGTGGTGTGGCTAGCCAGCAGAAAATACGGAGCGTCCTAGCTCGCTCATTAATGTCATAATCAACATTACGGATTGCCTCTTATGCGCTTGTCGTTCCCTTATGCCATAGTTTGTACATCTCAATAGAACAAGTCAGCCATATCAGCAATGGGTTTTTTTAAGCAGTAAATGAGGCTGATTTAACGGTTTCACTGCTAAGACAAGGCTCCGCTGATAACCAGGTGTAGCAGTGGTAAGGTGTTGGGACTCTGCTGTTGGGAAAGCTTTATGTAGGCCCTAACAGTTTGTTGGCACTGTTGGTCACCATTATAGTGCAATTGATGTCTTGATAAATCTGTGCTTTTTTTTTTTTTGCCAGCTCAGCTATAGACTACACCAGCATGACTAGTATCTATGTGGACCCTACTACAGTTTAACCAGCTCAGCTATAGAGTACACCAGCATGACTAGTATCTATGTGGAACCTACTACAACTTAACCAGCTCAGCTGTAGACTACACCAGCATGACTAGTATCTATGTGGACCATACTACAGTTCAATCAGCTCAGCTATAGACTACACCAGCATGACTACTATCTATGTGGACCCTACTACAACTTAACCAGCTCAGCTATAGACTACACCAGCATGACTACTATCTATGTGGAACCTACTACAACTTAACCAGCTCAGCTATAGACTACACCAGCATGACTACTATCTATGTGGAACCTACTACAACTTAACCAGCTCAGCTATAGACTACACCAGCATGACTACTATCTATGTGGACCCTATTACAGTTTAACCAGCTCAGCTGTAGACTACACCAGCATGACTACTATCTATGTGGACCCTAGTACAGTTTAACCAGCTCAGCAGTACCATTATCACTATTGAGCCAAACCCCAGGATAGAGTGGCTGAGTGAATGTGGTCTGGACTCTGTGGAGGAGCGTCATTGTGTCAGAGACACTGTAGAAGGACAGAGTACCTGCCTTGTGATCCAGGTACACTCCTACTCTGAAGGACCGAGGGCCTGATACTTTAGTCACAACATGATTGTGTCTGAGACAATAACCACCACTACAGCATTGTAAACTCCAGGACTTGTCATTCATTCCAAATGCGTTACCTCTCCCTGTTCTGCTGATGTCTTTATATGAGACTGCTATAATAACCCACCGTCCACTCCACTCCACCTCCCAGTAACAGCGTCCTGACAGACCCTCTCTAGACAGCACCATCAAGTCATTTGTGAATCTGTCTGGATGATCAAGATATGGTTGGACTTGGCCTGTATAGGTCACCTTTCTGTTCCCTTCAGACAGAGAGAGGCGTGTGTGTGCTGTGTCTGGGTCCAGTGTGAGCTGACAGGAATCTGGGAGAAGAGCAGAGCAGAGACCAATGAGGGGAGTTAGAACAATAAGTTAAGTCAGATACTGTATCTACCCTGTCTTTGATTAGAGCAGAGCAGAGATCAGAGAAATATGAGTCAGATAGATACCCAGTATTTTATTAGATATACTATTGATATCTATCTATCTACAGTATCTATATATCTATCTATCTATCTATCGATATTTCTATAGGAGTTGTGTGTCAGTAAAAATAGGCTATTTGTTACTTCAGAATAAAGAGACTCACATTGTAACAACTGTTCTCTGGTCTTGGGCTCTGGAGGCAGTACAACATCCACTATATTCACTACAGACACAAAAACACATTGACAGAGAGAGGGAATGTTATCATTATACCATATTCCACATGTATATGACTAGTTGGGAACTTTCAATGGTCTAAAGTTGATGTTCTTATTATTTTCAACACACCTGTAGTGGAGATCTTGGTCCATTCTCCTTTAAGGAAGTCTTCTAGTTTCTCTCTCAGTTCAGACACAGTCTTACTCACATCTCTAAAGTACTGAAGAGGACGGACAACGATGCTGGGTAAGTCTGAAGATACACTGATACTGGAGAGAGCCTGATAATGCTGGAGAGAGAGAGAGAGTACTTTAGAGAGAGAGAGAGAGACACACACACACACACAGAACAGAACTGAAGTTTCACAATGTGTTCATTTTCATATCACATGTAACAAGGCAGTTTAGTTACCTGGAGGAAATGGATGTGATCCTCTGTGTGTGAGAGCTGCTCCAGTTGAATGCTTCTCTTCCTCAGCTCTGCTATCTCCTGTTCCACTTGTTCCAGGAGTCCTTCAGCTTGACTCACTTGAGCCTTCTCTTGGGCTCTGATCAGCTTCTTCACCTCAGAGCGCCTTCTCTCAATGGAGCGAATCAGCTCAGTAAATATATTATCACTGTCCTCCACTGCTGCCTGTGCAGAGTGCTGTTAAGAGAGAGAGAGGCTCCAGATTAAACAGTCTATTCTCTCTCTAACTGGAAGCCCAGATAGCCTGTTCCCCAGAGTGGGGCTCAGCGTGATTGGAGAGGTCTCTCTCAATTCAATTCAGGGCTTTATTGGCATGGGAAACATATGTTTGTTTACATTACCAAAGCAAGTGAAATAGATAATTACATTACACTCACAAAAGTTCCAAAATAATAAAGACATTTCAAATGTCATTATGTCTATATACACTGTTGTAACGATGTGCAAATAGTTAAAATACAAAAGGGAAAATAAATATGGGATGTATTTACAATGGTGTTTGTTCTTCACTGGTTGCCCTTTTCTTGTGGCAACAGGTCACATATATTGCTGCTGTGATGGCACACTGTGGTATTTTACCAAATAGATATGGGAGTTTATCAAAATTGGATTGGTTTTCAAATTATTTTGTGGGTCTGTGTAATATGAGGGAAATATGTGTTTCTATGGTCAAACATTGGGCAGGAGGTTGGGAAGTGTTTCTCAGTTTCCACCTCATTTTGTGGGCAGTGTGCACATAGCCTGTCTTCTCTTAAGAGCCATGTCTGCCTACGGCGGCCTCTCTCAATAGCAAAGCTATGCTCACTGAGTCTCTACATAGTCAAAGCTTTCCTTAAGTTTGGGTCAGTCAGAGTGGTCAGGTATTCTGCTATTGTGTAATCTCTGTTAAGTAACAAATAGCATTTTAGTTTGCTCAGTTATTTTGTTTGTTCTTTCCAATGTGTCAAGAAATGATCTTTTTGTTTTCTCATGATTTGGTTGGGTCTAATTGTGTTGCTGTCCTGGGGCTCTGTGTGGTCTGTTTGTGAACAGAGCCCTAGGACCAGCTTGCTTAGGGGATTCTTCTCAAGGTTCATCTTTCTGTAGTTGATGGCTTTGTTATGGAAGGTTTGGGAATCGCTTCCTGTTATGTGGTTGTAGAATTTAACAGCTCTTTTCTGGATTTTAATAATCAGCGGGTATTGGCCTAATTCTGCTCTGCATGCATTATTTGGTGTTTTACATTGTACACAGAGGATATTTTTGGTTTTGTCCCATTTTGTGAATTATTGGTTAGTGAGCGGACCCCAGACCTCACAACCATACAGGACAATGGGTTCTATAACTGATTCAAGTATTTTTTGCCAGATCCTAATTGGTATGTCAAATTGTATGTTCCTTTTGATGGCATAGAAGGCCCTTCTTGCCTTGTGTCTCAGATCGTTCATAGCTTTGTGGGAGTTACCTAGGGCGCTGATGTTTAGGCCAAGGTATGTATGTTTTTTGTGTGCTCTAGAACAACGTTGTCTAGACAGAATTTGTATTTGTGTTCCTGGCAACTGGACCTTTTTTGGAACACCATTATTTTTGTCTAACTGAGATTTACTGTCAGGGCCCAGGTCTGGCAGAATCTGTGCAGAATATCTAGGTGCTGCTGTAGTAGGCCCTCCTTGGTTGGGGACAGAAGCAACCAGATCATCAGCAAATAGTAGATATTTGACTTCAGATTCTAGTAGTGAGAGGCCAAGGGCTGCAGACTGTTCTAGTGCCCTCAAGCAAATTTCGCTTTCTCACTCACTGGAGGAGAGAAGTGAAATGGTGTGTCTCCTCTGGTCAACAATACTCACTTTGAAAGACTCCACAGCCTGTTGGAGCTCCTTCAGCTCCTTCTCTCTCTCCTGGAATCTCTGCTGGACCTTCTGCTGACTCATCCCCAGCTGCCTCTGTGGAGAATCACTCTTCAATGAGCTATCAAGCTTTATTTGTCCAGTAGATCAATAGTATAGTCATATGACAGGGCCCATAGAGAGGAAGGTCTAAAATATTGATATAGTACCGTTTCAATATGATATTTATTTGTTGCTATGTGAATGATTACAGTTTTACAGTAGACCTACATGTATCAGGGAGTTTAAGCTAAACATTACAATGGTTATACATTTGGAGCATCTAGGTTAAGAAAATCTATATCCTCAAGGTTTGTGTTCATATTTGTTCTGCTGAGGATCGATTTCATTTGAATTCTCTCATATTCAAACAGTCTTAGTTCCTAATGTGTCTTTAATTCTTTGTTTATCAGACAGTCACCAACAAGTTGTTCTGGTCTTACCTGTTTCTCAGTCCTCTCTGCTGTAGCTGACACTGTATCATGGCCTTTATGTTCATCCATTGTACACAGATAACAGATACACTGCTGATCGGTACGACAGAAAACCTCCAGCAGTTTGTCATGATGAGAGCAGATCTTCTCCTGTAGTTGTGCGGTGGCTTTGACCAGCTTGTGCTTCTTGAAAGCAGGAGATTCATAGTGAGGTTGGAGGTGAGTCTCACAGTAAGAGGCCAGACATGCCAGACAGGACATGAGGGCTTTCTGCTTTCTGGTCCCAGTGCAGAAATCACACACCACATCTACAGGTTCAGCATAGCACAGAGCAGGAGGGGGAGCAGCCTGGAGTCCTGTCTTCTTCAGTTTCTCCACCACCTCAGCCAACATGTTATTTTTCCTCAGAGTGGGCCTTGGAGTGAAGGTCTGTCTGCACTGAGGACAGCTATAGCCTTTCAGAACACCCTGATCCCAGCAGCCCTCAATACAGCTTCTACAGTAACTGTGTCCACAGGGGATGGTGATTGGTTCCTTCAGTAGATCCAGGCAGACAGAACAACAGAACTGGTCCTGGTCCAGCAGAACTGCCTGCTGAGCCATTTGGATGGTTGTTCACTCTCACACAGACAGACGACACAGAGACTCAGATAAGTTTCGTTTTCTCAGAAGAGAGTTTGTGGGAGGGGGAGGGACTTCCTGGTTCTGCCAGAGGGGTGTGTTTAGAGGGAGGGAGAAAGGGAGGGGTTCGAGAGAGAGAGAGAGAGACAGTTTTGTTCCTAGTGCTGGGTTCTATCTTGAAATAATTTAAAATATCCTTATTCATGTTAACATATTAGAACTGGGTGTATGCAAATGTACTGAGTGAGAAAGGGGAGTGCAGAACGTTTACATTCTGTCAGAACATGTTATAGTTAAATCTCATGTATCCTATGGAGAGGAGAAGGGCAACGGTCTGGTTTCCGTCACTGATAAAGTAGGACAGCCGCGAGTTAAGAAGGAGTGAGGAATGTGGGCAGGGGTAAGGTCAGATATTGTGAGGAGGAACAGTCCTATGACATACAAACATAGGAGGCAGGACCATGACTACACCAATGAGAGGAACCACTTAAGTTCATGCCTAGCAACAGAGATGTATTGGCTGTCTAGATGTGCAAGGATTTGACTCTGACCAGTAGAGGGTATAAATATATTTACTTGTGGAAACATGTCTTTGTCTTTTCAGCTGGGTGAATAAGCTTGGTTTGAGCTTTTTCTAGTCATCCGTTTGAGTTTTTAACTCTGATTGTCAGAACCTAACAGTTGGCGTTGTCAGCATGATTCACCACGATTTATAGTCAAACTGGAGAGTCTGCGTCAGTGAAACAGGAACCGGCACATAAAAAACAATGTAGACAAAGTTTCTAGAAGAGAGTCGTAAGCTGAATACAAACTACCGGATACAGATCTGAAAATCCTGAGTTTATTCAGTAGGCCGACTGTAAATACTACCGGTAGACCTAGGGATTGGGGGCCCTAGGGCGCCTGAGCAGGGTAGTCCCTGCAGAGGGTAAGTCCGAGGGGGTGAATCCTGATTGGGTTGGTTCCTGCGAGTAACATAAAGAACAGAGTAAGTCCCGGAAGGTAAGTCAGAGCAGCCTGGTACCTACAGAGGATAAGTCATAAGGGGTAAGGTCCAGCCGCGGTGGCTGTAAGGCCGTAGAGTGTGTGTGCATGGATAAATTGTTATGCTTGTGTACTAGTATGGTAGGTTGTAGAGGAGGTAGTCCATGGAGAAGGACAACAGGAGGGTATGTGGATGGTGATAAGAAGGTTACCTATAAGTTCTGGAGGAGAGACACATTCATGGTTAGAAAAGCTCAAATATTTTCTAAAGTTGTTTGAACACGATTTGTGTGTATTAGCAGTAGCAATAAGGAGAGAGTTTGTGAACTGTGAATAAGTGTGGTTACGTGTGTAAGCATGACACTGGTATAAGACATTAGGTCACCTGTATTGTCCATGAGTAAATTGGCAGATACTTCAGTATTGTCTCGAATACAAGGTATCAGGTGCCGTGACCAATTAATAGGCACAAATACCACAGCTATTCTCCGGGGAAGTGGGTATCACTATTTTGGAAAGTAGTTGATAGAGGGCTTGTATTAGAGCCATGAATTAGGAAATCTAAATGCCCTGGACAGCGTCGAGAGAGGTGCAGAAGTAGCCACCATTGAGATCCGTGGTTCCTGAAACTCCCATAAAAGGGAGAACAGAAGAGGAAATACAGAAAAGCCATAGATGTGCTGAAAGAAGTGCACAAGCATTCTACCAATTTGGCTTGAATAAAAATATTTTATTGGGAGCAAACTGGATAAAATTGGTCAGCATTTCGCTGCTGACAGAAAATTCCAATCTAATAAAGAATTCCGAGATGCTATTGTGAGTTGTCACAATGACATGGAAGAAAATAATCTAAAGCTAAATACGCAATCCGTTTTGATGTGGATCAACAAGCAGCGTTCTATAAACAGAAATGCAAAACCGATAAAACCAAAAATAATAGATGTACTCAGGGGGAAAAAAAGAGTAGGTACATGTGAGTACATTGATAGAATGTGTACGTCTGCTTTGATGGCAGGTTTGAAACCTGTTATCAAAACGGCTATTGTGGGGGTAGTGGACCAACGTTTTCGTTTGGATGAAATAGTGCAGGAGGCTTTGAGAGTGGAATCCAATTCCGCTCACTGCAGGAGGCTTTGAGAGTGGAATCCAATTCCGCTCACTGCAGGAGGCTTTGAGAGTGGAATCCAATTCCGCTCACTGCAGGAGGCTTTGAGAGTGGAATCCAATTCCGCTCACTTTGCAGCCGTGCGGTTAATATGGACACCGTGGTTTTAATGGCCAAAGTAAGACGAAGAAACAGGGAGAGAAAAGAAGCTGAAAAATACCAAAGCATATTCAACAGAAATTGTATTTGAATTCTATAATTTTGCGTTAGGATATTGAATTTTAATTTCATATTTTAGAATTTGTAATGCACAAATTGAATCATAGAATTCATCATTTGAACTTGTATTTCATGATTTGAAACTGAATTGAATTAATATTTCATTCAGTTTTAAAATTCAATTTCAATGTAATTTAATATTTATATATTCTGTTTCAATATGGTAGATATTGCATTCACTGTCTGTGTATCAACTTTACAAGCAACTATTCAAGTTTATCAAAGTTTCATATATTCAACTTCACAGATGCATTCAGATATCTATATTCAGATTCAAAACCAGAGACTTAAAAAGTAAAACCTGTTTTTGCTTTGTCATAATGGGGTATTGTGTGTAGATTGAAGAAAAAAAACGATTGAATCAATTTTAAAATAAATCTGTAACGTAACACAATGTGGAAAAAGTCAATGGGGTCTGAATACTTTCTGAATGCACTGTAGATGTGTCCCAGAGCCATACAAAGAGATGTATCTGTTACGCTGGTTAGGCAGCCTTAGTTGTGGAGCACAGCAGTGCTAGCAGCAGTGCTTTGAGTCAGGTACCAAACCACCATTTCTAATTGAACATCGAAAACCAGATCGAAAGTAATAAGTAGAAATTATAATGGCCCATTATTTGTTAATAACTGTCCTTTTTCTGGCCAGGATGCTCTTGATGGTGAAGCTGTAGAACTTTTGAGGATCTGAGGAACCATGCCAAATCTTTTCAGTCTCCTAAGTTTTGTCGTGCCCTCTTCACGACTGTCTTGGTGTGCTTGGACCATATTCGTTTGTTGGTGATGTGGACACCAAGGAACTTGAAGCTCTCAACCTGCTCCACTACAGCCCTGTTGATGAGAATGGGGACGTGGTCGGCCCTCCTTTTCCTCCAAGTCCACAATCATCTCTTTTGTCTTGATCATGTTGAGGGAGAGGTTGTTGTCCTGGCACCACACGGCCAGGTCTCTGACCTCCTCCCTATAGGCTGTCTCGTCGTTGTTGATGATCAGGCCTACCACTGTTGTGTCATCTGCAAACTTAATGACGGTGTTGGAGTCATGCCTGGCCGTGCAGTCATGAGTGAATAGGGAGTACGGGAGGGAACTGAGCCTGCACCCCTGAGGGGCCTCCGTCTTGAGGATCAGCGTGGCAGATGTGTTGTTACCTACCCTTACCACCTGGGGGATCCAGTTGCAGAGGGAGGTGTTTAGTCCCAGGGCCCTTAGCTTAGTGATAAGCTTTGAGGGCACTATAGTGTTGAATGCTGAGCTGTAGTCAATGAATAGCATTCTCACATAGGTGTTATTTTTGTCCAGGTGAGAAAGGGTAGTGTGGAGTGCAATAGAGATTGCGTCATCTGTGGATCTGTTAGGGCGGTATGCAAACCGGAGTGGGTCTAGGGTTTCTGGGATAATGGTGTTGATGTGAGCCATGACCAGCCTTTCAAAGCACTTTATAGCTACAGACGTGAATGCTACAGGTCGGTAGTCATTTAGGCAGGTTACCTTAGTGTTCTTGGGCACAGGGACTATGGTGGTCTGCTTGAAACATGTTGGTATTACAGACTCAGACAGGGAGAGGTTGAAAATGTTGGTGAAGACACTTGCCAGTTGGTCAGCGCATGCTAGGAGTACACGTCCTGGTAATCCGTCTTGCCCTGCGGCCATGTGAATGTTGACCTGTTTAAACGTCTTACTCACATCAGCTGTGAAGAGCGTGATCACACAGTCATCCGGAACAGCTGGTGTTCTCATGCATGTTTCAGTGTTACTTGCCTTGAAGCGAGATTAGAAATAATTTAGCTTGTCTGGTAGGCTCGTGTCACTGGGCAGCTCTCGGCTGTGCTTCCCTTTGTAGTCTGTAATTAGTTTGCAAGCCCTGCCACATCCAACGAGCGTCAGAGAAGGTGTTGCACGATTCGACCTTTGTCCTGTATTGATGCCTTGCCTGTTTGATGGTTGGTCGGGGGCATAGCGGGATTTCTTATGGACATCTGGGTTGGAGTCCCGCTCCTTAAAAGTGGCAGTTCTACCCTTTAGCTCAGTGCGGATATTGCCTGCAACCCATGGCTTCTGGTTGGGGTATGTACGTACAGTCACTGTGGGGACGACGTCATCAGTGCACTTATTGATGAAGCCAGTGACTGACGTGGTGTACTCCTCAATGCCATCAGAAGGATCATGGAACATATTCCAGTCTGTGCTAGCAAAACAGTCATGTAGCTTAGCATCTGCTTTATCTGACTTGCTTCATTGACATTCATTTTCAGGTTTCTCCAGAGATGTTGGATCGGGTTCAAGTCCGGGCTCTGGCTGTGCCACTCATGGACATTCAAGCACTTGTCCAGAAGCCACTCCTGTGTTGTCTTGGCTGTGTGCTTAGGATCTCTCTGCACTTTGCTCTGTTCATCTTTCCCTTGATCCTGACTAGTCTCCCAGTCCCTGCCGCTGCAAATAATCCCCACAGCATGATGCTGCCACCACCATGCTTAACCAAAGGGATTGTATTGGCCAGGTGATGAGCGGTACTTGGTTTCCTCCAGACATGACCCGTGGCATTCAGGTCAAAGAGTTCAATGTTGGTTTCATCAGACCAGAGAATCTTGTTTCTCATGTTCTGAGAGTCCTTTAGGTGCCTTTTGGCAAAATCCACTCTGGCCACTCTACCATAAATGCCTGATTGGTGGAGTACTGCAGAGATGGTTGTCCTTCTGGAAGGTTCTCACATCTCCACAGCTCTGTCAGAGTGACCATCGGGTTCTTAGTCACCTCTCTGACCAAGGCCCTTCTCCCCCGATTGCTCAGTTTGGCCGGGGGGCCAGCTCTAGGAAAAGTCTTGTTGGTTATAAACTTTTTTTAAGAGTGATGGAGGCCTGTGTTCTGTGTTTTTGGGGACCTTCAATGCTGCAGAATATTTTTGGTACACTTTCCCCAGATCTGTGCCTCAACACAATCCTGTCTCTGACCTCTACGGGCAATTCCTTCGACCTCTTAGCTTGGTTTTTGCTCTGACATGCACTGTCAACTGTGGGACTTTATATAGACAGGTGTGTCCCTTTCCAAATCATGTCCAATCAATTGAATTTACCACAGGTGGACTCCAATCAAGTTGTAGAAACATCTCAAGGATGATCAATGAAACAGGATTCACCTGAGCTCAATTTCGAGTCTCATAGCAAAAGGGTCTGAATACTTCATTTCTTAAACATGTTTTCACTTTGTCATTATGGGGTATTTTGTGTAGATTAATGAAGAAAAAATATAATTTAATCAATTTTAGAATAAGGCTGTAATGTAACAAAATGTGAAGAACGTTAGGGTGTCTGAATACTTTCTGAAGGCACTCCTATATACAGTGTGGCTCTGGGTGTAATGATGGATATTGTGTTGGTTTCAGTCTGTAAAGGGTTGGGTGGACCAGAGATTGGTCAGACCTGTTTGTTTCAGTCTGTAAAGGATTGGATGGATCAGAGAATGGCCAGACCTGTTGGTTTCAGTCTGTAAAGGATTGGATGGATCAGAGAATGGTCAGACCTGTGGACAGAAGCTACTGTAGTCAGACATGCAACTAGGAATAATGTAGAAGAATATCCACGGTATTTGGTATAGTAGAAAATATCCATGCTATTAAGCATAGAAGAATATCCATGGTATTAAGTATAGAAGAATATCCATGGTATTAAGTATAGAAGAATATCCATGGTATTAAGTATATCCATGGTATTAAGTATAGAATAATATGCATGGTATTAAGTATATCCATGGTATTAAGCATAGAAGAATATCCATGGTTTTAAGTATAGAAGAATATGCATGGTATTAAGTATAGAAGAATATGCATGGTATTAAGTATATCCATGGCATCAAGTATAGTAGAATATACATGGTATTAAGTATAGAAGAATATCCATGGTATTAAGTATAATAGAATATCCATGGTATTAAGTATAGAAGAATATCCATGATATTAAGTATAATAGAATATCCATGGTATTAAGTATATCCATGGTATTAAGTATAGAAGAATATCCATGGTATTAAGTATAATAGAATATCCATGGTATTAAGTATAGTAGAATATACATGGAATTAAGTCTAGAAGAATATCCATGGTATTAAGTATAATAGAATATCCATGGTATTAAGTATAGAAGAATATCCATGATATTATGTAAGTCCATGGTATTAAGTATAGAAGAATATGCATGGTATTAAGTATATCCATGGTGTTTAGTATATCCATGGTATTAAGTATAGTAGAATATACATGGTATTAAGTATAATAGAATATACATTGGATTAAGTACAGTATAAGTAGAAAATATCCATGGTATTAAGCATAGAAGAATATCCATGGTATTAAGTATAGAAGAATATGCATGGTATTAAGTATAATAGAATATGCATAGTATTAAGTATAGAAGAATATGCATGGTATTAAGTATATCCATGGTATTAAGTATAGTAGAATATACATGGTATTTAGTATAGTAGAATATACATGGTGTTAAGTTTAGTAGAATATCCATGGTATTAAGTATAGTAGAATATCCATGGTATTAAGTATAGTAGAGTATCCATGGTATTACGTATAGAAGAATATCCATGGTATTACGTATAGAAGAATATCCATGGTATTACGTATAGTAGAATATCCATGGTATTAAGTATAGAAGAATATCCATTGAATTGAATTAATTTTGGGTAACAGACATATACAACAAAATGTACAATGTGAACCCAGAGGATATCACTTGAAAGTATTAATTAAAACGCTTGTTTCCAAAGTGGTCCTCGATGGTAAAACAATAACACATATAATGATGAAAAGGCAAGACAAAAGTACGAACAACCATAAATACATACATTTATATTGACATGCTAAAAAGTGGCACTACTCAATGCATTTTCCCCTAACTTTAAAAATCACATTAAAACATTATTTTCATACCTATCATTCAAATAAATACACCTGACATTTAGCGTATACCTGATAACATTTTGCATAACCTGCATTCTCTTTTTCAGCTTTTTTGATAGCCCACTATACCAAGCAGAGCAGCATAATGAAAATGACACTGAATGAAGGTTGAGACAAGCAGTTTCTTGACTTTGATGTTAAAATATCTGGTGTTACCCATATAACAATTAAAATGTGTTCACCATTTTAGCAGCAATCAGGTCTCCAGAAATTGATTGCTCTAGGGACACACCAAGATAAGTCACACTTGTTTTAGATTCAATCTCCTTGCCTGCACAGTTTACCTTTATCTTGTCAGCCCTAAGCAATCTAAGTTTTGTTCCAAACAAAATCAATTCAGTTTTTCCCAAATGTCACAACAATTTGTTGTCAGTCAACGAATCTCTAACAAAATGCAATTCCTTCCTGATGGTCTCCTCTATGTAAATTGTATCCTTCCCTGATACCAGTATGGCTGAGTCGTCAGCATAAAGTAGGAGTTTGCAATTTACTGTATCTGGCAAATCATTAACGTATATAAGAAATGAGAGGCCCTAAAATGGATCCCTGCGGTACTCCACAGGATATTTATTTGGCCTCTGACAGAACATCACCAACATTACATTATTGTGTTCTGTTGGTCAGAGAAGACCTAAACCAATTCACTGCTACATCATTTAGACACTTGCATTTCAGTTTCATTAGGAGAAAATTATGGTTCACAGTGTCAAAAGCTTACTGCAATTCTAACATGACCATACCTGTAGTTCCCCTTCTCACTTTCCTGCTAGATGTGGTCAAAAAGGCAGATAAGCTGTTCTAAAGCCAAATTGGAGTTCATAAAGAAGTTTGTGCTCGAGAAGTTATCCCCAAGATGATTAAAAACTAATCTCTCAACAACTTTGGATAAGGTGCTGAGGATCGTCACAGGCCTGTAGTTTCCTATATTTGTTTTACTGCTCTTCCTGTGGAACGGAACCATGATATTAAGCAGTGGTGGAAAACGTACCCAATTGTAATACTTCAGTGAAAGTAAAGATATATTAATAGAAAATGACTCAAGTAAAAGTTAAAGTCCAAGTAAAATAACACTTGTGTAAAAGTCTACAAGTATTTGGTTTTAAACATACTTAAGTATCAAAAGTTAATGCAATTGATAAAATGTACTTAAGCATCAAAAGTAAAAGTATAAATAATTTCAAATTCCTTATTAAGCAAACCAGACAGCACGTTTTACTTGTTTAAAAAAAAAAATTACAGATAGCCAGGGGCACGCGCCAACACTCACACTATTTACAAATGAAGCATTTGTGTTTAGTGAGTCCGCCAGATCAGGCAGTAGGGATGACCAGGGATGTTCTCTTGATAAGTGTGTGAATTGGATCATGTTCCTGTCCTGCTAAGCATTCAAAATGTAATGAGTACTTTTGGGTGTCAGGAAAACGTATGGAGTAAAAAGTACATTATTTTCTTTAGGAATGTAGTGAAGTAAAAGTTGTCAAAAAAAAAAAAAGTAGAGTAAAGATACCAAAAAAAGCTACTTAAGTAGTACTTTAAATGATTTAAACTTAAGTACTTTACACCACTGGTATTAAGTATAGTAGAATACCCATGGTATTAAGTATAGTAGAATACCCATGGTATTAAGTATAGATCTGTGGTATTAATGTTGAATATCCATGGTATTACCTCACAAATCCATGGATTTTGTTCCTAATCTGTGATCCTCGTACTTACTCTCACACAAAGACAAGCACTCACACACAAATACAGTAAACAGACAGTCACCACTAAGATAAATGAAATGCCAATACTACTATTGTCAGTATCAACCACAATGGAATAAATAACATTTACAGTCCACATCAACAGGGTGTTTTTGTTCAAAGAGGAAGAATGGCAGTTTATGGCAGGTTAAAAAAAGGTGGCCAATATTGAATTACAGTTCAATAATAGTTTCTTAATTAACAAAATCCAATTAAAACGAATGTAATACTGAAAATAACTATTTATGCCTTCATTGCCATTGATGTGAAGCCAATAGGAGTCTATCTGTGTATGGGCAATTATTAATGTAAGGAATGAATCGGCAAGGCTATTTATTATCAAGGTAAATTTTAACTTATTGAGGTTGACATACTATCAAGCAGCATGTCAAAATAGGCATTCATTTGACCTTTATTTTCCCACCTCTGTAAACTATTCAACCAAATGTATTTTAAACATGTTTCTCCAAAGAAGCGATGCCACCGGGTAGCCTACCTAACTAGGTAGAAAACGAAATACTGCACACATTCTGCTAATATTCAGGAACAAAAACTCTTCCCACTTCTCCCAAAGCACATCCCATCTAGAACTGTGCCGTGGTTGTCAATAGGTTATAATGAACTAATAACGAAGAGTGGATTGTCCACAGAATGTCTGGTTCAGATTCTTTCAAGTCTTGTCGGTTGTGCTGGCTGCTCCTGTCAGCTACAGAATGCCACAACTAGAAGTGGGTCAAAATCAAAAGGCTACATTCTAATTGGATTAGCTATTGTCCGGAAATTGTTGGACTGGGTGTGTGTTGGGAAATCCGGAGGTCTGACAACACATTAAAACAGACTAAAACTGATTCACTGCAAGATTTATATATACACACACGCAAACACACAGATCCACACACAGAAAAAGCTTCCGGGCCTGCTAAGAGCGTGCAGGTAAGTGTTGCTGGTGACCGGGGGGTAGAGGTAGGCTGTCTCCTGGTAGTACTGGCAATGCTTGACCTCCAGGGGGCACTGCTACTGTAGCGCCGCCATCTAAAGACAAGTTAACACATCATCCCCGTGTTTGAAACAGATAGGGGCAAATCCTAACTTCCTCTTCAGTCAAATGTTGACTTGGTCTCCCATTGACATCAATGCATGACTACTGAAGTGGAAGTTGGGATTCGACCAATAGTTATTATTAATGATGGTAATACCAGTCTATGAAAGAGGATATTATAACTGAAGGCAACTTGAACTAACCTTTAACCTCAATGGCGGCGTTTGCTTTTTCCGATTTTATTATCTGCATGTGTTCCACAGCCTGAGGAGAAGACAGACAAGAGAAGAAGTTATCCACCAACAACATGGGAGAGTGATGACTCAGTTCAATTTTTTTTTACAATTAACAAAATTGTAGATGAAACAGCTCTCTTTTGTTGAGGGTGAGCCAATGTCACACAATAAACAGTCAAATTACAAGTCACTTATTTATTAAGTTGGTTACCCCTCTAATACTGAAGGTACTTGATTCTACTGTGTCAAAGCTCTGCTGCTGTGTGCTGCAGATGCATTTTGTGTCAAACTGGTACGTTAGTTGTTAATGGATTGTTAGCTGTTTATGCTAACATTTTGTAAATGAAAACATTGCTATGTGCTACTGTTTTATGTTACCTGCTGCAGCTCAGCTTTCTGGGCATTGAGCTTCTCCTGCTGCCTCTCCAGCTCCTCCTTCTGTTTCTGCAGATCTGAGTTCTTCTGGTTGAGGTTGCTCTCCTCCTGGGCCAGCTGCTCCTCAAACAACTTCATCTCCTCGTCAGTGTACGCGGGAGCCTGCTCCAGAGTCTGAGGAGGAGACGAGAGGAGAGGGTAGAAGCTCCATTACTGCATAGCCTCTCAGAGTTAGGATCAACGACATGTCTGTACTCTTGACCACCTCAGGTGGCAGCAGGTGGTGGCGGCCTATCTCTTACCTCCCAGCTGTCTGGCTCTAAGAACTCTTTCTTGTTTGTGGACATCAGGAACTCCTCCAGGGAGACCAGTCTGTCCTTGTTGGTGTCTACCTGAGTACAGACGAAAGGAAGTCAATGTCAGCAAGTAGGTTGACTGAAGAAGCAGTGGGGTAAAATCCGGAAAACTGTTGGCTGTGTGAATGACTCAGTGACCCCATCATACCTCACCCCTCGTATCAGCTCACCTCATTCATGACGTGTTCCCTCATGCGCAGTCTCTCCTCCTCCATCTCTGTCATGTCATCCTCATCTAGATTGGGTCTGTACATCTTCTCCAGCTACAAAACACAACACACATATTTCAAAACTAGGCCTGCTCCAGCCACACACACACACACACACACACACACACCTCTTTAGTGAACAGGGCTTCAAGCTCCTGCTCATCAATGTAGCTGTCTCCATTGGTGTCTGCAAGACATAATTTCTCAATAGGGTTCATTGTGGTTGGTGTGTCATTTGAGAATGTGAGACAATATTATTTTATTATACTTTTGTTCTGTGTTTTCAAGCTGTGAATAGCTTCTGGTGAGGACTTACCATGGAGTTTGAAGAAGGTCTTGGGGTCAAAGTCATTTGGGTCCAAACCATCTGACTCCTTCCAGACCTCTTTCAGCTGGTCCTGACTGCCCTACACACACACACAATTTGTAGCCTGGTCCCAGATCGGTTTGTGCTGTGAAGCCAACTCTTATGGTTGGCTACAGGTCTACAGCACAAAAAGATCTGAGACCAGGCTAATGAATTTGGGGTTTAATGTCACTGAAATGTCTGGGGGGGGGGGGTTGATTATCAAGGTAAATGCCTCACAGGGTGGTGGATTTTGGGTTTAGTTACAGTATCAAGGCAAACGTCTTACAGGGTGGTTGATTTTAGGATGGTCTGCGTGTTTCTTCCTCAGCTCTTCATAGTGCTGCTCCTCGTCTTTGCGATGCTCCTCGTCAAGGTTCTTCAAGTGCTCCTTCCTCTCGTGCTCCTTCATCATCTCGTACCTCTTAAACTCCTCGTGACGCTTCTGGTCATAGTTCTCCAAGTCATTAGTAGCCTATATATATCAACCAGAAAAAAATAAAGCATTCTTATTCTTCCTATAGCAACCCTAATTTTACCAGGTAAGTGAACATTTTGATAGATCTGTGTAATGAGAAATGATTTGATTAATTATTTTCCAGTATTTGATTTACTGGGATCTGAATTGATATGTAATAAATCAAAAGCAGCCGGTGGCACCCTAATTGGGGAGGACAGGCTCATAGTAACGGTTAGAACGGAACAAATGGAATGGTATTGAACTCAAAACACATGGTTTCTATGGTTTCATTCCATTTACTCCATTCCAGACATTAGTAAGAGTCCTTCTCCCCTCCGCAGCCTCCTATGTAATAAACATGATTTTATGTTCGGGGAGACGCATACAGATACATTCTCTTGGGCAGGGAAACAGGACTTAACCATGTACATTTAAGTACCATATTTAATTAGGTCGTTTTCACTTGTGAGTCTACAATTATCTGTTGTAACTATGTATGCATGTTCTTACCTTTGACCCGTTTTAACTGCCTGTATCAAATGTGTGTCAGTGTTGAATGTTTGATAGTGATTGATGCCAGAGCTGCAGAAGGTACACTGAAAATATCTCTGTGACACAGTGTGATCCTGTAGTCGCTGATGTTGTGACTTTGTACAAGTCTCTCGGGCTGATGTTTACAGAATATTTGGTACGGTCTGATTAATATAGGTGCCTTCTCAGAGGACTGTTAGACGTGTTCTATGCTTGTGTTCTGGAGGGGTCTCCCTGAATTATTGTATTAAACTGGATTGACTTCCTCAACGACTGCTCTCCTTTTTGTTCACCTGAAAATTGGAATTTAAATAAATACTATACAAGCCCACTGTTCAGTGTCAGAGACCAATAACAACTGGGGAACGAGACCATTAGAGAAGAGAGTGAGAAAGACATGTTCCTGGTGATTAGTTTTAAGTGCAAATGATGGTCCTCTAAACGTTTGTTTTTTCTCACCAGGTGTAGCACATGTACGTGGTGTGCATGGTTAGGGTGAACTTTCCAATACAGCCTCTATTCAAACACAGCAAGTTAGCTTTAAGGCTACAACCCCTTTGGGCTGTTGGCTCAAAATGGATGTCCTCGTTCACCAGAGAGTTGCTTATTCATTCAAGAGACAAGTGCAGAGCAAACATTTTGGTTGTAAGGCCATTGTCAGTGTGTGAACTTTTAAAACTATTTTTCAGTATAGAACCTGGTTTAATTTTGGTACATGCACCACAAGTTCTGAGCACGGTGGTTTTAAGAACCGTTGTGCGGCCATTTTAAATCATTGTATCATGGTGTAGTGCAAAATGGTGTAGTGCTGGCGAAATCAGCTCCAAGGGATTTTCATTTTGGGAAATCTGTTCCCAAGTATTCACACGCATAATAGAGAGGCATGATGTTATACAAATGTAAGCAAGGTTTGAAATTATGCTTTAGTCAAATATATATATATATATATATATATAGTCAACATGGTCTTGCGGTCAATTTGCAGTCTACAAATTATATGTAATTATGTTCCGGTCCTTCGACCATCCACTCAAGAAAAAAAATTGTCCCGAGACTGAATCTAGTTGATGATCCCTGGTGTAGTGCGCATGGACAACATCCCTACCGATTGAATAAGCTTATCCAGGTCCTCCACTTCAAAGGTGTGTGGGTTCATGTGGTTCATGTACTCAAACTGCTTGAGCAGCGCCTTGTGGTTCATTTCTGAGGGGAAAGAGTAGAGAAGGCTCTAATTAGGAGGGAAACTAATACTATACGAGTTAAGTGGTTACAAGTCCCTTGCTGAAAACTGCTGACAAAATGGAGGCTGTATATGATGAGGTAATTGTGTAGTTACAGCTGACGTTTATCCGCAATTCAAATCCTTGTAATTAATGATAGTGACCTTTTCTCTGAAATGTTCCATATTAAAATCCCCTCTTAATAATTAACTAGTCACACCATGTTGACTGATGACACCAAGCAGTTACTGACATTGTGGACATTTGTAGTGCAACGCTAAAAGAATGTGCTAACATTTCACAGGCAGTTGAGAGTTTTTTGATGGCCGACTCAACTGCACGTTAGCTTTGGCAGTGACCACAGCCAAGTATTTCTGGCAGTTCCAATGTAAGCACGGTCTTGGTTGAGTGCAAGACCATGCTCGGTAGTAGAACCTCAACCCCTCTTCGCAAATGTGTCAATATAGACATTTCACAACATGTGACTTTCCTATTTACTTGCACAATAGCCTCAAGGCACTTCCACTTTCCTATGTGACACACTATAGCAATCTTAGGATGTTGGTGGTGCACTGCATCATGTCCTGTCAACTGGACAAACATTCCTGCTCATAGGATGGCAGCCATTTAGACAGGAAATTACATTTTGAATAACAGATACACCAGCGCACCATGCCCTCCCTCAGCGTCTTGTTTGGCTTTGATGAGCGTCCTTAGCCTGTTCACCTCCTGCCTCTTCAGCTCGTCCAGTTTGGTCCTCACTTGATGGCCGACAAAGTCCAGCTCTTTGGCCAGCTTGCCTTGCTGCTCAGAAACAAGAGCAGCCAGACATTTTAGGGCCAATAACAATCAAAGGAAACCGACCAGGCCAGCTGGATCGTGTTCATTAGGGCATGGAACGAACAACAGCTGAAAATGTTTTGCAACAGGAAAATAAAATGAGCATTTCTTATTGGACGAGTACAGGTAGCCCATCTCTGTTTCAGTACGTTTAAAAATATATATTTGGTGTCTAATGAACACAGCCCTGCAAATGCTATAGCTAATGGGGTACCTTAATGTCCTCCATGTCTGTATTGTGGAGCTTCTCTCTGAAATGCTGGTCCTTCTCCAGGAAATCAATGACTTCCCTGAGGTAGCGGTCATAGTGAAGCCCGGTGTCCTGAAAAAAAAAAAAAATCTAAATCCACATTGTAGTAAGTAAGTGGAAAGGGGAGAGGTTTACATTGGATTCACATGTGGCCTATGATATGTCTAGACCTCCTTCCATTTTCTGCAGTGGTGTATTTCTTTAAGAGCCTTTCCTCTTTCTGACTCATTATTCATGCTCCAAGTGCGTACAAAAACAAATCACGACAGCTGTGACGGAAACAGGTAGTTTCGGTACAATTTTATAAATGCCGACAGATGATGTTCGTTCGACATGGTGGGATCTTTTTGAGTCTGTAAAATGTAGTATGCGACAAATGGCGGTGGGAATGCCTTTATGCACAAATATTAATATAATAACCATCCTATCGAAGTAAACTTGGAGTCATGCAATGACACAACTGTAATAAATTATGATGAACTTCACAAAAAATAAAAATCTCGATCTACACACAATGCACCATAACGACAAAGCAAAATCAAGTTTCTAGCAATTTTTGCAACAAAAAAAATAAGAAAACGGAAATATCACATTTACATAAGTAGTTACAACCTTTACTCAGTGCTTTGTCCGGGCCACTCAAGGACATTCAGAGACTTGTCCCGAAGCCACTCCTGCGTTGTCTTGGCTGCGTGCTAAGGGCCGTTGTCCTGTTGGAAGGTGAACCTTAGCCCCAATCTGAGGTCCTGAGCGCTCTGGAGCAGGTTTTCATCAAGGATCTCTCTGCACTCTGCTCCGTTTATCTTTCCCCTCAATCCTGACTAGGCTCCCCAGTCCCTGCCGCTGAAAAACACCCCCACAGCATGATGCTGCCACCACCATGCTTAACCTGGCACCATCCCTACGGTGTTCTTCAGACGTGACGCTTGGCATTCAGGCCAAAGAGTTCAATCTTGGTTTCATCAGATTAGAGAATGTTATTTCTCATGGTCAGAGACTTTAGGTGCCTTTTGGCAAACTCCAAGCGGGCTGTCATGTGCCTTTCCAGAGGATTGGCTTTCGTCTGGCCACTCTACCAGAAAGGCCTGATTGGTGGAGTGCTGCAAAGATGATTGTCCTTCTGGAAGGTTCTCTCATCTCCACAGAGGAACTCTAGAACTCTATCAAAGTGACCAACAGGTTCTTGGTCACCACCCTGACCAAGGCCCTTCTCCCCCGATTGCTCAGTTTGTCCAGCTGTAGGAAGGGTCTAGGTGGTTCCAAACTTCTTCCATTTAAGAATGATGGAGACCACTGTGTTCTTAGGGTCCTTCAATGCTGCAGACATTTTTGGTACACTTCCGCAGGTCTGAGCCTCGACACAATCCTGTCTCAGAGCTCATGGTTTGGTTTTTGCTCTGACACGCACTGTCAACTGTGGGACCTTATATAGACAGGTGTGTGCCTATCCAAATCATGTCCAATCAATTGAATTTACAACAGGTGGACTCCAATCAAGTTGTAGAAACATCTCAAGAATGATCATCTGAATACTTTCCGAATGCACTCCTATATACAGTATGGCTCTGGGTGTAATGATGGATATTGTGTTGGTTTCAGTCTGTAAAGAACAGGGTGGACCAGAGAATGGACAGACCTGTTGGTTTCAGTCTGTAAAGGATTGTGTGGACCAAGGGTCTGAACACTTATGTAAATACGTTTGTTGTTGTTTTGTTATTATAAATGTGGGAAAAAAATCTCCAAACCTGTTTTCGCTTTGTCATTATGGGGTACGGTGTACATTGAATACATTTTAGAATAAGGCTTTAACGTAGCAAAATGTGGAGAAAAAAAATCAAGGGGTCTGAATACTTTCCGAAGGCAATGTAGGTACTGCAACACACACACTCCACTATCCACTCACTACACTCTGTGGTGCCTCCAGTTTCTCCTCTGGGGTTTCCACTTCAGTCTTGTCCACAGCGATGGGCACTGCTTCCACACAGAACCACAGGCTCAGGAGGAGCACAGTGTAGTGGCAGAAGGCTTTACTCCACAACATCTGTGTACAGAGGAGAACATCACATAGCTGAGGTTAATCATTGACTACATAAACAGCTGCTTCAAGAGAAACTATGAGAAATGGCTAATGGTCAAATAGACACATTTCACGGTTGGTTAAATGAACTGACACTAATCTACTATTTCACAGACAGAATGGCAAGATATACAGCATCTATTCGAGCCTATAGGTAAGTCATTGATATTGTGTGTTGCCAAACGATCTCTTCATATATATAGGGCATATTAAATTCCTAAATGTTTCATAGGTAACATGAAGAAACAGGGTTATACTGCATTGTTCTTCAGTAAACATCACCCTCTTACAGTAAACTCACTGGCCTGGGAAATGTGGCCGATGCTTTTGGAACCAGTGAACCCCCACCTCACTATTGACCAACGTGTTGACAAATTAAACTAGTTTAATCTTAATCCCCACAGTAACCTCAACCAGAATAAAACCGTGGTGACTGTGCCACTCCCTTGTCTATGGGATAAAAGGGGTGTTCAGCAGGACACGTTTTGGAACGTTCAGATATGTTATGCAGAACAAAAGTGCCTCTCTGACATGTAGAACAAGAAATCATGTTGGTTGCATTTCTATCTGCAGTGTTCAACAACGTTTAGCAACTGAACATAGCCCAGTTCTCTTGGGCTTTGACACCTGAAAGAGAACCCTGTCAACCTGTTTAGGTGTAACATCATGACCACATCAGCAGTAGCAGTCAATAGTGTTGCACTTGTTCTGTTACATATGTTATCCAGCCATCTAATTTTACCAGGTTCATATTGTGGTTCTTTTTTGATAATATTCTAATGAACTCTGGATATATTTGGAAGATATACAGGTAGCAGCATAATAACTATCTAGCTAGGTACTGAAGTGTTGAACAAGTAGGGTGTGGATAGAGCACGCACGATCTCCAACTACTGAAATGTAATTTGTCCATAATAGTATGATACTACATTTAATTGAAAAGCTAAAAGAAACAGAAACTTACTTTGACAGTGCCCACCTTTTCAGTTTTTTATTTTTATTTTTTACGTTTGCTATAATTCATCCAACCCTGGAGACAATTCGAAAAGACTGGAGTCTGTTTACAGATGTCATGCACTTTACACTGGCCAGCCTCTTCCTAGTAAGACCAACCGAACGGCTAATTGCCATGGTAACGCCCCGCCCCCAACCATCCTCATTGGGTAGAAATGTTCTCTTTGCTCTGTGAAAAAGTCGCGTTGGCAGCCAGTTGGGCAGAAGTAGTCAGTCAAATTGTTTTCTTGAAATTGTTGGTCAAGGTGCTGTGAAGCAAGATGTACGTGGCGTTTACAAACCTGTGTAAAGCAAGTGGGCGGAGTTACATCAGAGCCAAAGAGATGCTGAATTGGGACGTGGTCCAACCCATTCCAGTCTCAACTGTTGCCTGTATTTGAGTCATTCTGGGAGTCAAGAATTACAATAGTAATTTGAATGCAAATGTAAATGTCTTAGAATTTCTCATGCCGTGTGTCTTGAGGTTAAGATGATACAGCTATTGTTTTATTTTATTTGAATAAGCTGTTCTGTTTGTTGTTTTTCTCATAGTAGTTAACTCTCAAGCTAAGTAAAAACATCTGACTACAAATGGAGCATACAAAATAAAATTACTAGCTGTTCATATTGTTTGTGATCCTGAGGACAGTGACACCAAATAGCCAATCACGCATAAATAAACAAATTATAATCAGAGATTCAGATAACATCAACATTGTCCAAAGATTTTCCAGTATTATTTTTCCTTGTCATCTTTCTGTTTTGTGGCACATGGTGACGCTATTTCCCAATTTTGTATGATTTTGGTGAAACGTGATCAAACCAAACTACCTCAACAGGAACTGACGTTGTGTCTGCGCGAGCGAGTGGATGGATAAAAATTGCAGCTTCAGAAAAATGGCTACAAACATCGTACCGCTAAAAGGTGAGAAATTATATTTATTTACTGATAATATATGTATGGAAAAGTTAAGATACCGATAACTATATTTGGCCAAAATGTGTCAGGTATTCGGGCTTTGCTCGCGCTCAAATTCCTGCGTTTCTTCCTTGTTGTTTAACTTTGTTGGCAGGTCACGGAGTGCTTTAAATTATTGAATCAGTGTTGTGCAAAATTCTGATCAACGAAGATAAACGTTTGACGCCTCCAGAGCACATTATTCCAAGACAAATGACACGTAGTTATGCCACCGTCGCGTACCAAAATTTATTCGATGTTTAAATTGATTTCTCACTCTGTCTGGCTATTTGAAGTTAGTCACTGTAGCCAAACTATATTGACAAGTTTATTCTCTGAATTATCTCTAACTAGTTAATCAACTCTAAATTATTCATTTCAATTTGTGAAATCCTACTTGACACGTGTGCATATCAAAGTACGAATTGTATTTGTGGCAACAGTAATAGGATCGGCTTCAAAGTTCAGCTCGAGTCAGGTGTTACAGTTACAAAAAATATTTATTTACCTAGGCAAGTCCTTTTAACCTGTATACACACTGTATATAGAATTTCTGTTTTTCAATTGTGTTATTAACTGTACGTTTTTATTCCATGTATAAATCTGTTGTTTGTGTCGCACTGCTTTGCTTTATCTTGGCCTGGTCGCAGTTGTAATTGAGAACTTGGTTTCAACTAGCTTACCTGGTTAAATAAATGTGAAATAAAAATAAATAAAGAGATCTATGACAGCAACACAACATGACAACACAGCATGACAGCAACATGGCAGAAGCACATTGTAGCGGTACAGACAACAGCACAAAGGGCAAGAAGGTAGAGACAACAATACATCACACAAAGCAGCCACAACTGTCAGTAAGCGTGTCCATGATTGAGTCTTTGAATAAAGACTGTCCAGTTTGAGTTTGTTTGCAGCTGGTTCCAGTGAACCGAAAAGATGAGACCCAGGCATGTGTGTGCTTTGGGGACCTTTAACAGAATGTGACTGGCAGAACGGGTGTTGTATGTGGAGGGTGAGGGCTGCTGTAGATATCTCATATAGGGGGGAGTGAGGTCTAAGAGGGTTTTATAAATAAGCATCAACCAGTGGGTCTTGCGACAGGTATACAGAGATGACCAGTTTACAGAGGAGTATAGAGTGCAGTGATGTGTCCTATAAGGAGCAGGAGGATTTTAAAATTAAAGTCGTTGTTCAACTGCATAGCAAGTATCTTGGTGTTAAAGATGATCATTATGGTTTTGTTAAACTTAGCCTAGTTACAGCAGAACAGTTGGTAATGTTACTACAGAAAGACTGGAGAAGCAGGTGCTCCTTTGATTGTCCAATAACTATTTGCCCAGTCATCAGAAATGTTTCCCCGAAGGAAAGGCAGGATCTGTGTCTAGCTAGTTTTCCATCCAATTGGCGACAGATTTTCATGTGACTATTTAAAATATCTGCACAAAAAAAATAAGCCCATTTTCCCACCAGTGGTGTTTCCACGCAACAGACTTGTTGTGGATAAAAATCAGTGCATGATGACATAGTACACCCACTGTACTTTTTTCACTTAAGTTTTCATGTACCGAATACAAATCTAAAGTTCAATGTGTTTCCATCACATCTTCAACTCTACCGATTAGTTTTGTCACAAACTGTTGTGTTGAATAGCAAATATGCCTACTCTGACACGTGCTCTCTAGCCAATAGCTTGCAGATACAGTGTGGGTAGGCTAGTCCACATGAGGAGATTAAGGATAAGAGCAATTCATATTTTTATTTGTCTAACGGCCGTCAAGCATCGATCATGTCACCAGAATAAGACCCTCGATATTTATTGGAAAAGAACATCAAGATCACTGTGCACTTTCACCACCCAGTGAAGGTCTTCATAACTTGTTTAATCTATAGCCTAGTAAACTGCTTGCTTTCTCAAGTCATATGGTGGTTACTATAGTAATATTTGCGCATAAAGGCATTTCCACCATTTCTTGCGTAATAAACTGTAAGACACAAAGTTCCCACCGCGTCGAATGAATAAATTGTCTGCATTTATAAAACTGTAGCAAAACTACCCGTTTCCATCACAGCTGTGATATTTATTTATACAGTATGACTTTATTCGAGTAACTGTGGATGGAAATGTTGCTTGTGGCAGAGTTTGCGTGTGGGAACCATGAGTATCGAAGTGCACATGTACTGAGGTTATGAACTGACATTTTGAGTTAGGCTATTGCCACTTTGTTGCATACTTTTACCTCTCAAATCTCATCTATGTCAATAATATGTGACATTGTAGTTGTGTAAAGGGTATTGAGACTCTACTTTTAAGCGTGGACTCTAAAGTCATGTCAATGTGTTTCTTTCTTGTTGCACCAGCTCTCTGTTGGACCCAAAGCAGCAGGAAGCTCAGCATTTTAGATTTAGCCCAGCCATCACTGTACAAACTGACCTGGTTACTCATTCCTTTCTTAAAGATGTTGTTTTGTACTTTGATCTGCTGCCCAGTAGATTCTTAGCTTACATTTTTATTAGGCAATTTGAAATGTAAAAGAGGCTATTCTACTCAATCGAGTGAACAAATGATCTCTGGAAGTTCCAAACTCAGAATGTAATTTGGTGCCGTGACCCCTCCATTCTTCATAAATGATTCTAGTCAAACAGACATTTCCCTAGTAGTAGGTAGCTTCGAGTATCGTTTGTCTTTTTAACACGTTTTACTTTAATACGTCATTAGGGAATTTAGCCTAACATCGTTTACAGCACCACAGATACGTTTTACTTTAATATGTCATTAGGGAATTTAGCCCAACATCGTTTACAGCACCACAGATATGTTTTACTTTGAGCCTATTCTCCAACTGCTTTTTTATTTTAATTTCACCCTTTCCCTTTTAAGTGCTTCTAAAACATGATGCCCATCTCCGGTCATCTTTTGTTCTGTAGGTTTAGCCTGCCTTCCTGCAGCCCCACATAGTAGCCTAATGTGGAGGCTAAATGTAAGAGACATTTGGGTACATTCTGTTTACAAACTTTTTTTTTTTGCGATTCATGTCCATCCATTTATATTAGAGAATGTCCGATGTGTATTTTTTTTTAGGGGGCTTATCATTGAATTAGAAAATGTTGATGACAATTTTCCAGGCAGCCATTTATGCATTACTGCATCAATTTTAATATCGAACAATAAATTGTACTTAGATTGGTAAAAACAAACAACGTAATGGTAATAATTGTTATATGAATGGCAAATCTCTTGATAAACGGGGTAAATTAAGATGGCATTGGCCTACAATACAGGTGAATGCATATTCAATAGGAGTGTGTGCGTGCATTGAGTTATTGAGCTTGTTTTGGCTGATCAGTGGAGTCTATGGTGCCACAGATGATTAACAATCTGTTTGCCTTCCATTGGACTTCCATTAGCCTACTAATCAACAACATTTCCATAGAAACATCACTCTAGCATTTCACCCCTGTGTGGAAGGACGTCATATACTGTAGGCACTGCTGTTAGTTTGAGAATATAAAATAACATCTATTCAATGCAGATGCTTTCAACGTAATGTCATGATTTGTGCTCATGGATGCTTATTTAGTGTTTTTATTTCACCTTTTATTTAACCAGGTAGGCCAGTTGAGAACAAGTTCTCATTTACAACTGCGACCTGGTCAAGATAAAGCAAAGCAGTGCGACAAAAACAACAGAGTTACACATAAAGAAACATACAGTCAATAACACAATAGAAAAATCTATGTATAGCGTGTGCAAATGTAGAAGAGTAGGGAGGTAAGGCAATAAATAGGCCATAGATAAATAATTACAATTTAGCATTAACAGTTGAGTGATAGATGTGCAGATGATGATGTGCAAGTAGAGATACTGGGGTGCAAGAGGGTAAGTAATAATATGGGGATGAGGTAGTTGTGTGTGCTATTTACAGATGGGCTGTGTACAGTGATTGGTAAGCTGCTCAGACAGCTGATGCTTGAAGTTATAGGGAGATCTAAGGCTTCAGTGATATTTGCAATTCGTTCCAGTCATTGGCAGCAGAGAAATGGAAGGAAAGGCGGCCAAAGGAAGTGTTGGCTTTGGGAATGACCAATGAAATATACCTGCTGGAGCACGTGCTACGGGTGGGTGTTGCTATGGTGACCAGTGAGCTGAGATAAACCATATTCCGTGCTCTGGGGAGAGAGAGGGAGATATCAATCTATATAGATATGTGTTTCTGTTAGGACACATCTCTAAACAACTTGGCTGCCAGGACGAAATGACTAAATTGGCTAGTTCAGCTATCTGTCAAGAAATGGGCAGGTTGAACAGTGTTTTTGGAAAGTATTCAGACCCCTTTTTCCACATTTTGTTATGTTACAGCCTTATTTTTAAATTATTTTTATTATTCCCTTGTCAATCTACACACAACCTTTTTTTGCTTTGTCATTATGGGGTTTACAGTTTTTGTAAATATAAAAAAAAAATAACATTACTTTGTTTAAGCACCTTTGGCAGTCGTCTTGGGTATGGCGCTACAAGCTTGGCACACATGTATTTGGTAAGTTTCTCACGTTCTCCTCTGCAGATCCTCTCAAGCTCTGTCAGGTTGGATGGGGAATGTGGCTGTACAGCTATTTTCAGTTCTATACAGAGATGTTAGATCGTGGTCAAGTCCGGGCTCTGGCTGGGCCACTCAGGACATTCAGAGACTTGTCCCCAAAGCCAGTCATGTGTTGTTTTGGCTGTGTGCTAAAGGTCATTGTCCTGTTGGAAGGTGAACCTTCGCCCCAGTCTGAAGTCCTGAGCACTCTGGAGCAGGTTTTCTTGAAGGATCTCTCTGCACCTTGCTCCGTTCATCTTTCCCTCAATCCTGACTAGTCTCCCTGTCCCTGCCGCTGAAAAACATCCCCACAGCATGATGGTGCCACCACCATGCTTCACCGTAGGGATGGTGCAAGGTTTCCTCCAGATGTGACGCTTGGCATTCAGAGTTCAATCTTGGTTTCATCAGACCAGAGAATGTTGTTTCTCATGGTCTGAGTCCTTTGGATACCTTTTTGACAAACTCCAAGCAGGCTGTCATGTGCCTTTTTACTAAGGAGTGGCTTCTGTCTGGCCACTCTACCATAATGGCCTGATTGGTGGAGTGCTGCAAACATGGTTGTCCTTCTGGAAGGTTCTTGTGACCATTGGGTTCTTGGTCACCTCCCTGACAAAGGCTCTTCTCCCTCGATTGCTCAGTTTGGCCGGGCGGCCAAGAAGAATCTTGGTTCTAAACTTCATCTATTTAAGAATGATGGAGGCCAATGTGTTCTTTGGGACATTCAATGCTGCAGAGATGTTTTGATACCCTTCCCCAGATCTGTGCCTCGACATAAGTTGTAGAAACATCTCAAGGATGACCAATGGAAACAGGATGCACCTGAGATCAATTTTGAGTCTCATAGCAAGGGGTCTGAATACTTAAATGAAATGCGTTATATTTTTTATAAATTTGCAAACATTTCTGAACCTATTCTCGCTTTGTCATTATGGGGTCTTGTGTGTAGATCGCTGAAGGGGGAAAAAAAATGTAATACATTTTTGAACAATGTTGTAATTTAACAAAATGTGGAAAAAGTCAAAGGTTCTGAATACTCTCCGAATGCACTGTATCTTGATCCTTCTGCTACGATTGGATAGAGCTAGGCTGTAACTCTGCTCCTTTTCATATCTCTCTCCGTCACTCATATCACTTGCTGCAGTTTACTGCTACTATGAGAACTCCCTCAATGGCGATGACTTTTGCTACCAAGCCATAAATGTGCTTAATATCTGACAAGGAGAGTGAGGTTAGGGAAGAATATGAAGCGACGATGCCTGTTCTGTCTGAATGACTCAAATCTGCCCATAGTTTGAGAAGGGTGAACGCACGAGCGCCGATCTTCAGCTTTCTTGGTGCATAAACATGCAGGAAGATTCTTAGGAAGCTAAACCTATTGCTAACCTTTTTATTTAAACATTTTTAAAACACTGTTCCATATCACAACAATAATGTAATGCGACTACTAACTGTCAATTTCTGGATAAGATTGCAGTTGGTCAGATCAGCACACCAGCGAATAGCTAACGTTGCACCACAAGTCAGATGGCTCGTTGCCGAAAATGGTGCAAGTTCAAAATGATAACCGGCTAATGTTAGCTAGCTACGTTGGCTATTAGCTCCTATCTGATATCTTAGCTCCATGTTTATCTAGCTAGCTAACATAGTAGCTAATATAGCTAGCTAACACAGTTCTTGTGATCTTTGCTAACAGTTCACATAGCTAGCTTGCTATTGCATGCATGTCTGGGTGGGCATGTTGACACAAGCCTTTATTGGTCAATTAACTAAACTAATATTTGCAATAGGAGTTTGGTTTTGGTCACTGGATAATGGGCTAGCTTGTTGCTTGCTGCTGATTGTCTCAGACACTCCTCGGCATTGTGCAGTGCTCGTGGCTCAGGCGGTGAGTGGGAGGTACAATAGCAGCAGCTTTACTATCGGCAAAGACTACAAAAGGACTATCGACCCGATAATTCAGCTCGGCCTATTATCCGTCGTTCTGTCATTTATATTGCATATAGTCTTGCATTCGCTCATTCTTCCTCCGTGACCCTTACTTTGAATGTCATTGGCAGTCCTTCTGCAAAGCTTCAAGATAAATGTATATAGGCCTGATCCCTTACTGCAGCCCTTTCGATTCAAACCTCTCCTCGGGGACCCTCAGCCGTTCCATATGTTTGAACTATTCCAGAGCTAGTACACCTGATTCAACGTGTCAACTAACTGTCAAGCCCTTGATTGAGGTGAGCTATTTTAATGCTACAACAAAACTATCAAATGTTTGAAAACCACTGGCCTAGCCTATAGCATGAACAGATGCCATGGCCCACTGCATCTACTCCAAGTATAGGCTACTTTTTAAAAGGAAGACTGAGGGCAAAACTTAACAAACTGCATATTCTAGGCTACATGATGTTGAGTCAAAATAAAAATCATCCAGTACCACCACTCTGCCTTCCTGTTTTCTTTACCCAGATCAAACTCGGTCGATGTCTGTCTGGCAGAGCTGTCTGTCTCACAAAGCTGCTAGACAAATGTTTGAGTGCTGTTCCCTCCGTTGGTTTGCCACCGCTGGAATCTCTGCCCAGGATCTGATATTAGTACAGCTGATAAGACACACTTGGGCCGTAGCATACAGAGAGAAAGAGACCCGTCTGGCTGCCTTTCATGCCAAATTCCTCACGTACAATGGCGCTAGGCTAGCTGGAGATCCCATGCACAGCTAGCCTTCACTACTATGGGAGGGGAGCTCAGGAAAGGGCTGTGTTGCCTGGGGGGAGAACTCTGACTGAGGGCCTGGGTAGTGAGGAGAATAGGAGCGCTGTGTCGTTTTGAGGATCTCAATGAATGCACACGTTGCAGCCAGGGAGATGTTTTTATCACAACACATAGGCCTGTTAATGTTCTGCACCATACTGCTGAGATTTGTTACAGAAGACAACAAATACAAAAAACAGGCACTGTAATATCATGGTATTATCATTTAGCCTGTCTATGAAACATTTTATACGACATCATTTAACTACCTACCTATATCATGGTTGTCAATTTTCAGGAAGAAGTAAGCCTCTGATAACATGGCTATTGCTTGCTGCTGTATGAGACAGACAATCAATTTCAATGAAAAGGGCATGCAGTAGATGTGTTGGCCTGATTCTCAACTCTTCACTCCAATAACACACACAAGCCAAATAACAGTCACTTATGACATTGATCCGTACTGTAGCTACACTCAGTGAAATCAGTAAGAAAGATGGTTTATTTTGAAGCACATTGTACTATAGTGTGAAACCCATGTGACAGTCCTTGTGCTAGTCAGGCGCAGTAAACTTTAACAGGACTTTTATGGTCTCCACCTTGACCCTGACTGTGCATCATTGTGTATGTGGGGCTGTCAGGGATTTTCTCTCTGCTGTCTCTACATGTTGAACAACTTCGATACTTCAGGATGTCAGTAAGCCTCTTGCTCTGTTTTACAAGTCACAGTCAAAGGTCCCGTGTGATTATAGCTGATAAATCTTGGTAATACATTGTTCCCTTACAGCTAGGCTATTTAAAATGTAACGGCATTAGGATCGACTAGTTTTTTTTGTCTTGCAGACTTTACTATTGGCTATGGAAATGGCTCCCTAAATGCAGAACAGATGCCTCTGTCGGACCCTGTCGTGGTTGTAGACTGTTCCTGGTGATGGCTGTATTGTGTTGTGTTGTGTATTGGGGCGGCAGGGTAGCCTAGTGGTTAGAGCGTTGGACTAGTAACTGGAAGGTTGCAAGTTCAAACCCCCGAGCTGACAAGGTACAAATCTGTCGTTCTGCCCCTGAACAAGGCAGTTAACCCACTGTTCCTAGGCCGTCATTGAAAATAAGAATTTGTTCTTAACTGACTTGCCTAGTTAAATAAAGGTAAAGGTAAAAAAAAAAGGTAAAAAAAATATATATATATAAATAAATATATATAAATAAATAAATATATATATTGTGACTTGCTCTCTTTTCTCGTCCTTTCCCAGGTGTTTGAATAAACAAATCTCCCGTCTCCCGTCCCATTTGTCACCCGTGCTGACTACAATCTCGACTTACATGGCACCCTCAAATTGACATCATGGCCCAGATATCCAGTGGTAATGGGTTCAAGCTGGACGTGACCCAGCCCATGGGGGTTGTGGGTAAGGAGGAGGCCCTTCGCATGGAAGCGGAGGCCTTAGCGAAACTACAAAGGGAGAAGAGACACACGCTCCCGGCGACCACTGCCGCTCCAAAGCCCACTCTTTCCTCCAGCAGCCGACCAGAGAAGGACCTCATAGTCTTCCCCGATGCCAAGAAGCAGGCGGAGAATGACAAGTTCCAGGACATCGACGTAGACAAGCTGACCAATGAGGAGCTGGAGAAGCTCCTGCTGGACGACAGCTTCGGGGCCAACAGCGGCAAGGCCTCGCGGCCCTCCTCGCTGCTGGGATTCAACCTCAGCGCCTCCTACCCGGGGGGCCAAGCTACCTCTCCCTTCCCCAACGGCCAGTGGACGCCTTCCATCCTCTCCACCGGCTCCGGCGTGTCCACACCAACCCACCATCAGGCTCCCATGTTCCCCTCTGCTCCGTTCTCCAAGCCCCAGACCTGCTCCTTCCAGAATGGCTTTTCTCCAGCCATGCCGCCCTACATGGGCTTGCCTGGCCCGCAGACCTCCTTCATGGCCTTCACTCCTATCCAGCAGCCCGGAGCCATGGTGTTCCATCAGCCCACCGTCACCCCGGAGATGGCCAAGCTCTTCCACAAGATCCACAGCACCTCGGAATACTTGAAGAACGGCAGGTCAGCCAGTACTGACCTGGATGCTGCCCCGACCTGTGCCGTGTCACTGGCGCCCAACCCACCGCCACCTGCCGTGGAACCACTTGCCGTCAGCCGCTTCGAGTGGCTGGACCTGGACCCGCTCAACAGGTGCAAAGCTGAGGGTGATGAGGGCACCTCACCGGCACCGAGCGGCACCGTGACTGTAGTGGGAGGGCCAGCCGGCGGGGACCCCTGGGACGCCGTGCTGCTAGATGAGACTGAGGGAGGGGCTGGCGGCAGCAGTCCACCAACTGAGGTGAAGGGTCATCTCGCAAGTCGCTCTCAGCCTCGGCAGTTGTCGGTAGGGGCGGGGGTCACCAGGAGCCACTCCCTCACCATCCCAGATTCCGCTTCCCAGCACAAGCCAAACAATCAGGTATGTCTAGTACTCTACTTGCATAAGACGATCATAAAAACTCTGAAACTGAAACCTCTATTTTTGTCCCTAAAGCAAATACCACTAGCCAAGCAATCAGTAATGGTTGCGATGCCCATTGCCCACACAATGGCTGTGTTTAGACAGGCAGCCCAATTCACTAATTGTGTCTCTTGACCAATCAGATCAGCTCTGAAAAATATCTAATGTGAAAAGGTCTGATGTGATTTGTCAAAAGGCCAATAAGTGGAAAAATATATCAGAATTGGGCTGACTGTCTAAATGTAGCCCTTGTGACAAGCCAAAACAAATGGGTAAGATTCTAGCACAATAAAATAATTTTAAAGGGGTTCAACAAAGCCCAGCCAAAACAGCTAGGTAACAAGTCCCACATCATACCAGCACTGCCAAAACATACATTTTGGCTCCCAAAGCATGTAGCCGAGTAGTCTGGAATGGTTGCCCACACTTTGTGAAGACTTGACCTCCTATACTTCCACTTTTTTAAAATCCTTTTTGAGAGGAAAGATGCTCTTTCTACTCCAAATCGGTCTCTTTTTAATCAACATTTCTGAGATTTGGGACAGGACCGAAGGCATGTGGCGCAAAATACCATTCGCCTCCATTTTCCTATAAGTGAGCAACCATCTGTCTGAAGCATTTGTCAGTGGGTTTGAGCTCAACTGAAGGGAGGCCACAACAATTCTAACTTCTCTATATACACAATGACTCGTCTATCACTTTTTATTTACCGTGTCTCTTCCCTTTTAGTCTGGTTTAGTCAGAAAAGAGATTTCGTAATGAGAGAATAAATGAGTAGTAAGGAATAAAGGCGTTGCCTGTATGTGTGTGGCGTTCCCAGAAAGCCCACTTCCTGTCTCATTGTGTTTCTCTGTGTCGGAACAGGACAATTGGCTGCTGTCACATTCTTCCCACAGAAAGACCATAATTTCCGTTCTGCATGAGATGATTGTCTTAAATATAAACAGCGTCATTTGTTTATTTCCCCCACTGTCTTGGAGGCATAGTAAGCAGGACACCTGCTTTGTTTACTGTACATTGACTATGATGGTCCAAAGTAGTGCACTATGAAGTGAATAGGGGGACTTTTGGGATAGCACCTTTTATGAACCTCTTGATGTCTATTTACCACCACAAACCGATGCTGGCACTAACACCGCACTCAACGAGCTGTATAAGGCCACAATCAAAGAAGAAAATGCTCATCCAGATGTGGTGCTCCTAGTGGCCGGGGATTTTAATGCAGGGAAACTTAAATCCGTTTCAACTTATTTCCACCAGTATGTCTCCTGTGCAAATAGGGAAAAAACTCTAGACCACCTCTACACGCAGAGACACATACAAATCTCACCCTCCATTTGGCAAATCTGACTTAATCCATCCTATTAATTCCTGTTTACAAGCAAAAACTCAAACAGGAAGTACCAGTGATGCGCTCAATATAGAAGTGGTCAAATAACGCGGATGCAAAGCTACAGGACAGTTTCGCTAGCACAGATTGGAATATATGACTAATCCCATGGCATTGAGGAGTTTACCACATAAGTCACCGGCTTCATTAAGTGCATGGATGATGTCGTCCCCACAGTGGCAATACGTACATATCGTAACCAGAAGCCATGGAGTACAGGCAACAGCCTTACTGAGCTAAAGGCTAGAGCTGACGCTTTCAAGGAGCGGGGCACAAATCTGGACACTTATAAAAATAAATCCTGCTACACCCTCCGAACTATCAAACAGGCAAAGCATCAGTACAGGACGCAGATCAAATCCTACTACACTGGCTCTGACGCTCGTCAGATGTGTCAGGTCTTGCAAACTATCACAGATTACAAAGGGAAACCCAGCCACAAGCTGCCCAGTGATGCAAACCTGTCAGACAAGCTGAATGCCTTCTCTAAGCTCTCTTCGAGGCAAGGAACACTGAACCTTGCATGAGCGCACCAGCTGTTCCCGGACAATGTGAGTAAAAACCTTTTAAACAGGGTAACATTCACAAGACCGATTGCCAGGCCGCATACTCCGAGCATGTGCTGACCACCTAGTGCTGACCTTCACTGACATCAACCTCTCCTTGACCCTGTCTGTAATACCCACGTTTCAAGCAGACAACCATAGTCCCAGTGTCCAAGCTTGCCAAGGTTAGTTCCTTAGTGTCCACATAACTAAGGACCTATTATGGTCCAAACACACCAAGACAGTCGTGAAGAGGGCATGACAACGCCTCTTCCCCCTCTGGAGACTGAAAAGATTTGGCATGTGCCCTCAGATCCTCAGTTCTACAGCTGCACCACTGAGAGGATCTTGACTGGTTGCATCACTGCTTGGTATGGCACCTGTTCGGCATTTGACGGCAAAGCGTTAGAGGGCAGTGTGTATGCCCCAGTACATCACTGGGGCAGAGCTCCCTGCCATCCAGGACCTCTATACCAGGCGGTGTCAGAGGAAGGCCCTAAATATTGTCAGATTCCGGCCACCCAAGTCAGTCTGTTCTCTCTGCTACCACACGGCAAGCGGTAGCAGTCTCTAAGACCAAAAGGCTCCTGAACAGCTTCTAGCCAAAAGCCATTAAACTGCTGAACAGTTAAACAGTTTCTGCTTACCTTTACCTACATGTACATACACTCAGCAACAAACAAAAAACGTCCCTTTTTCAGGACCCTGTCTTTCAAAGATAATTCCTAAAAATCCAAATAACTTCACAGATCTTCTTTGTAAATGGTTTAAACACTGTTTCCCATGCTTGTTCAATGAACATACACCTGTGGAATGGTCGTTAAGACGCTAACAGCTTACAGACGGTAGGCAATTAAGGTCACAGTTATGAAAACGTAGGACACTAAAAGAGGCCTTTCTACTAACTCTGGAAAAACACCAAAAGAAAGATGTCACAGTTGACATGAGAAGACATTTCTTTTTTTTGATGAGGTTGGTAGTACAAACCAAACCTACATATTACCTCGATCAATCACTGCAACTACCTCGTGCCCCAGTACACTGACTCGGTACCGTTACTCCTTGTATGTAGCTCATTATAATTTTATTTTGTTACTATTATCTTTTCATCTATTAGTGTGTAAGTAAGCATTTCACTGTAAAATCTACACTTTTAGTATTCGGCACGTGACAAATAAAATTTGATTTAACAAATATCTGTGAAATGTCAGATTTACCTAAAACCCTTTCAATGTGTCTGTCACCAACTGTATACCATTAGTTGAGAACTAGGTCCAGTTCACTCTGCTGTCTGTTTTTCTGTGAACGTTTATGGCTGCCTGTCCTATGTCTGTATGTTAAACATACTACTGTTACATAACGTGTCGTCTGGATGTGTGCATTCATGTCGATCTGTACATGCTTTCGCCTTAACAGTGCGTTGCCCTAGTTTGCTAACCTAGCTGCCAGGCAGCAGTAATGTTGGTATAGCCTAAACGGGGACAAGCCCATACAGCTCCCCACCATGCCCCACTGCAGACTCATCTGACAAGCCCCAGAGCGGCCCAGCGTTGCCATGGCAGCAGGCGCTCTCATGTAGGCCGAGTGTGTAATACTGTGAGAGTGCTGGTGGGCAAAGCACTACTCTCAACCAGCATGGCACAGTGGTGTAGTGTTGTTACCTTCTACAGACCAAGACACCCCATATCGGTTTCCAGACCCATAGTAATCTGGCCCACAACCTATCACAGTCAACTCCCTACTCGAGCCAGAGTGCTATTTTGTTACCTTCCAGATTAACAGGTTGGGTGTAAGGAAGCCTGTTGTTGTTAACACTACAAGGGCTGGCATCAAATGTTGCAAAGCAGGTGGAGTTTGTTTCTGTGGTAATGTTTGCTCTTGTATTAAATTAAACAAGTGCGCTTAGTTCAGGAGGTAACAATTGTATTTACATCTGCCTGTTTTTTTTGTTGTTTGTTTTTTCTCTCTTTGACAACCTGTGGTAGCTAAGCCCAGGACCGGGCCCTTGTATTGAAGAACCAAAGTCAAGCAAACAACATTAACTGCTCAAACAACGGATATGTCTCAGATTTAAAAAAAACATTTAGTCAGGCCAGCTCCCCCTGCAGTTTGTATTGGAAAGCCGAGAGGACTTCCCAGCATGCTGTAAGCCCAGGGGACATCACCACCTGCAACAGAGCACTGAAGTGCACCATAGAGTTCAGTCATTGCGAAGTCAAGACTTTTGTACGCACAGAACGCCTGTGTCGTCACAGCAGAGTACTAGCTAGGACTTGCCTGTTACGACAGGCTATGGTGCTTGTTTCTGTGTGTGGGGACAGTGGATCAATGGGCACAGTTGATGAATGGACACATTTCAGTTGTACAACTGACTAGGTCAGTATATCCCTTTCCCAATATGTAACTTTTTGGGTGACCCGACCTCATTCACATACAAATTTGAGTTATATATCTGTCATTCTCATTGAAAGCAAGTCTAAGAAGCAGTAGATTGGTGCTGTGTGTGTTATTTCTATTGTTCCCATTCTTTAGTTTTTTAAAAATATTTTTACTTTCAGTTTTGTACACCAGCTGAAAATACAATATTTTTGGTTATGGGAAAACATATTTCACAGCGGTTTAAATGGCACAATGATTTGCTACACTATACTTGCTTATTTTGTGACATATAAACTGAAATTAGGCAAACTATTAGAATTTTAGAAACCAGGAAATGGCAGAGCAGTTATGACTAAATTATAATTCTCGTGCTGCATACTGATCTCGTCCATACGCCCTGTGTGGTGGTGTATCGATGGGCCTACAGAGTGACGATGGATACAAGTGAACTCTGTGTCTTCACCTCTCACCCGGTTTTACTTTCAACAAACAGGAAGTACATCGTGGGTAAAAATTGTGGGTGAGGGAAACAACACCAATGGCATCCTCTGAAATAGCTGGTGAAGTCCTAGCTAGACAACAACTGCAACTTTTGTTGAAAAATTTGATTTCTATAATTCCTCAGTGGAAGTTTAAACTAGAGAGAAATCATTGACTTCCTCTTTCAAATCAGGAAGTTAGACTTCATTTGGTCAGCTGGTTCTCTTGACCTAGTTAACCAGGGCCAACCAAGAATGGTGAAGAGGTTGAGGAAAGTACAATAGAAAGAAGGAAAGTACAATACTAAACCACTAATAACCTGGGCTAGTGAAGTAGGTACCATTCTAGGACTGCTACAGGCAGCAAAACTGGACAAGCCTGGGACAATAAAGTGGTTTACTGTTTACTCTTAAGACTGACCTAAGACGGAGGAGCTGTAAAGCAGACTGGACCTGACTTAGAACAGTAGGGTGGACTAAAGCAAACCACATTAGATTAATGATCTGTGAGTCACATGGGCCTTACCCATCCTCTCTCTCACTCACTTACTCACCCCTGTCAGACAATGAAACAGAGAATACAAAGACAGGCCTGTCTAACATCCCGGTGTCTGTCCTGAGGTGGGATGTGAGTGAACACACCGCTCACAATGCCTCATTGGATTATCTTTGAACGTTTGTTTTCAATGAATGGATTGTGTATAAAAACACACACTGCTAATCCCTCACTCCTTTCTTGCCTGGCTAGATGGGATGTACAAGGTGCTTGGTGAGAGCGAGAGATTGGGGTCTCAGCCAAGTCGACGCTACTAGCACACTGCTTTGTAAATGTTTCATTTTAATACTATTTCGGGTCAAAACCATGTTTGTCTCTGTAAAAGTTCTCCGCAACAAATACTTAAACTTTTTTTTTTTTTTTTTCAACGGAAAGCTAAAATAAGCATTTTCTTATTGGACAAGTCCAGGTAGTCTTTCCATATTCCAGTCGGTTGTCTTCCGTTTGGCACCTAATGAACACGACCCTGATGCCACTTCTAGGTTCAGTCACATTTCATGTCCGAGTTGTTGGTTTTGCTTGTGTGAAGTTTTTAAGAACCGCTGAGCAAAGTGAGCATTATTTTATGAGCTAATCTGCTCTGTTCTTCACCCGCTGAATGACCAACATGAAGAAGGCAGACTCTTATGTTGCAGTACAGCATTACCATTGTACTACTCATTTCATCAGTTACAGATAGACAGCCATAACATCCTGTTATTATAAACAACTGGAAAGATGGGACCTTCTCTATAAACAAAACTGACATTACCTTGCTGGCCATTAAGTGTGCGTGTTTAGATTTTGGAAGTGTAGAATCAAATTTTATTTCACATGCTTTGTAGACAACAGCGAGTAGAATGTAGGGAGTAGAAAATAACATGGCTATATACAGGAAGTACCAGTACCAAGTCAGTGTGCAGGGGTATGATGTAATTGTGGTAGCGATGTACTGTACATATAGGTAAGGGTAAAGTTACTAGGCAACAGGATAGATAATAGACAGACAGTAGTAGTAGCAGCAGCGTGTGTGTGTGGGTGCCATCTTAACTATGGTTAAGATGGTGCCCGACAGAGGGGCTCCGATAAAACATTGGAGGTTTCTTTTTTTTTTTTTTTTACCTCAAATGTTCTTAATCAGTTTGTTTTCATGCATTACTACATACACCCAGGTATTGGGATACGAAATAAAAACAATGAATTATAATATTTTGATAAAACAATATACAGTGCATTCTGAAATTATTCAGACCCCTTGACTTTTTCCACATTTTGTTACATTACAGCCTTATTCTAAAATATATTTATATATAAATGTTTATGTTCCCTCATCAATCCACACACACTACCCCATAATGGCAGCAAAAACAGGTTTTTAGAAACTGGAAATATCACATTTACGTAAGTATTCAGACCCTTTACTCAGTACTTTGAAGCACCTTTGGTAGCGATTACATCCTTGAGTCTTCTTGGTTATGATGATACAAGCTTGGCACACCTGTATTTTGGGAGTTTCTCGCTTTCTCTGCAGATCCTCTCAAGCTTTGTCAGGTTGGATAGGGAGCGTCGCTGCACAGCTATTTTCAGAACTCATATGTTTGCTCGTGTTCAAGTCCGAGCTCTGGCTGGGCCACTCAAGGACATTCAGAGGACATTCAGAGCGATGAAGCCACTCCTTTGTTTGCTTGGCTGTGTGCTTAGGGTCATTGTCCTGTTGGAAAGTGAACCTTCACCCCAGTCTAAGGTCCTGAGTGCTCTGGAGCAGGTTTTAATCAAGGATCTCTCTATCTTTCCCTCGATCCTGACCAGTCTCCCAGTCCCTGCTGTGAGAAAAATATCCCCACAGCATGATGCTACCACCACCATGCTTCACCGTATGGATGGTGCCAGGTTTCCTCCAGACGTGACGCCTGGCATTCAGGCCAAAGAGTTCAATCTTAGTTTCATCAGACCAGAGAATCTTGTTTCTCATGGTCTGAGAGTCTTTCAGTGCCTCTTGGCAAACTCCAAGCAGGCTGTCATGTGCCTTTTGCCGAGAAGTGAATTCCGTCTTGCGACTCTACCATAAACGCCTAATTAGTGGAGTGCTACAGAGATGATTGTCTTTCTTGAAGGTTCTCCCATCTCCACAGGTGGCCAGCTCTATAAAGAGACTTGGTGGTTCCAAACAGAGGCCACTGTGTTCTTGACGAACTTCAATGCTGCAGAACATTTTTTGGTACTCTTCCCCAGATCTGTGCCTCAACACAATCCTGTCTTGGCGCTCTATGGACAATTCCTTCCAACTCATGGCTTGGTTTTTCTGTTTTTAATACATTTTCTAAAAGCTGTTTTCATTATGGGACATTGTATGGGGGGGGGAGTATTAAATTCATTTTAGAATAAGGCTGTAACGTAACCATGTGGGAAAAGTCTAGGGGTCTGAATACTTTCTGAATGCACCAACGATACCAGCCCACAGAATGACATGGATGGAATGGGCGATTAAGACGTTGATTTTCATTTAGAACAACAATAGTGTAATGTTTGTTATGCCTCTTTATCAGAATTGGCGCTCATATTAATAATTTGACCGTGTGCCTTGCGAATTGATGCCATTCTCTTATGTTTATCTTTTGTAAAAAGAAGCTGTTACAGGACTGTTATTGACTGTAACTCTATCACTAATCAAATGTATTGTAAGGGAAACGAAAATATGCTATGTGTTGCATTAGGCCTTCAGAATAATACAAAACATATCCTTGACTCGATCAAAGTTGATGAGCAGGAAAGGAACAATGCCAGTCAGGCCCACCACAACTATGCCTACATTTTTTAAAATTTATTTTACCTTTATTTAACTAGGCAAGTCGGTTAAGAACAAGTTCATTATTTTCAATGACGGCCTAGGAACAGTGGGTTAACTGTGGTGTTCAGGGGCAGAACGACAGATTTGTACCTTGTCAGCTCGGGGATTTGAACTTGCAACCTACCGGTTACTAGTCTAACGCTCTAACCAATAGGCTGTTAACCTGTTAACCTATAGACTATATATAGATAGATTATTGTCCATTTATATTAAAAAAAAACTGAGTGACTTAGGCCTAGCAGTTTGTACAGGAAGAGATGTAATTTACAGATGCCTGGAAAGGAGCATCACTTTATCAAATCCTCCTTCAGAGTCACATGCATGTAAGACATTTTAATTTCTATATAGTATCAGAAAGAACCAGCAGTAGTGTATTAGTGTCATATAACTCTCAATTGAAGAGGTGCAGCTCTATTTCCAACTGTCACTTTTTCCAAGAATATCCGTGCTGTTCATGCATTCAGAACATGACCACTTGCAACAAAACATAAAAGCAAAAACCAATAACATACAATTAAAATATGCTATTCTGTCATCGATGAATGGGCAATAGACACCTGACAAACTGATAATGGTGCATGTGACTTCAATGAACTGAATGAGGAAGAGGGTGATTGAATTTGATCTGAATTCTGAGGGTGAAGAGGATGATTGAATTTAGAACAATAGTGTAATGATGAAGAGTCGTGGGCGGTCTTATTTTATTATGAAAGATTGATATGACTCAGGAAATGATATACCATTTTATAGACGCTGAGTACAACCATACAATAGCAAGCCCAACCAAACAAACGGATGCACTGACAGCATTGCAAATGTTGCAGAATTTAGATGAGTTGGATGGTGGGTTGGCTATTGAACTTGAAATCGACGTTGCTGATGAAAAGTAATCTGATTCTGATGTTTACTTCGAGCCTCTGCCTCCGATGCCTGAGTCTCGCCGCAGAAAAACAACAGAGCCAATAGACGTTAATCCCAACTGCCACGGTGAGACAGGAGTCTGGGAGGGATATCACGGTTTGGGTAGAAAGGAGTGATGAGTTTGACATGCAGATGTTGCAGCATATCAGATTGTACTGTTGCTTATGTGCACAGAAAAGGAAACCGTACATGAGACATGTTTATGGATGAACTCAAAGAATTTATTGTACTCTTGTGTGTCCGCGGAATGTTCGAGTCATTTTGGTATGATCGGTATGGGGTGGACCTTTTTCCCCAGAGACCATGCCACACAACCTCTTTAGAGAGGCCATGCCACACGTGCGTTATGTGCACACAAAACAAGGCCCGTAAACTGAAGTTCAATCAATTTTGTTTGTGGGGCTTGCTCGCACAAAGCCCCGAAAAATGTGTACCGACTGTGGCCACGAAGCATAAAGAGAAGACTAGATTGATTCATGTGAAAAGGCACGCGTATAAGGCCACAATACAGTTTCCAATACGATCAACAAATTACTTTATATCTTGTCATTAATTTTTTTTAATGGAATTCATCCTTTATGATTGTTCATGCGCTGGTGCTTTTGTTTAGGCAAATCATTGCACCTGGGGTTGTTTTATTATTTATTATTATCATCTTTTTAATTTCTACTTTGTAAAACAGAGCTGTAACTGGACTTTTCCTATTAACTCTATTACTAATCGAATCTACAAATAAAGTTTATCAAATGGATTACATTAGTGTTTTTATTGTAAAGGAAACTAAAATAGGCTATAGGATTACATTTTATTGTAAAGGAAACAAAACAAAAAAAATCCTGATATATTTCTTCGTGCAATAAATCCTCTACAATAGTTTACACTGTTAATCAAGTGTTGGTGCTTATGTTTGAGCACCGCCCGGCAATGTTCTCTAGCGCAGGGGATCCCAAACTTTTTCACTCTGGGGGAAGGCCCCCCTTCCAGCATTGGCGAACAACCCAGATGTGAGTGCTATGGGGTGATATTCATTTTAGACAAGTTACCTTAGCGTTCTTGGGCACAGGGACAATGGTGGTCTTGTTGAAACATGTTGGTATTACAGACTGGGTTGAGGATGGGTTGAAAATGTCAGTGAAGACTTGCCAGCTCACTCGTCAGTGCATGCTCGGAGTACGCGTCTTTGGTAATTCATCTGGCCCTGTGGTCTTCTGAATGTTAACCTGTTTAAAGGTTTTCCATCGGCTACAGAGAACGTGATTGGCTCTCCAGGTGCAATTACTTTGCTAGTGGAATGTTGTTCAGTGTAAAGCTGTGCTCTGATGCCACTTTTAGTCCGTGTCCTAGAAATCACACATTTGTGTTTTTTGGTTTAAAATGTAACACACATGGAACAACACACGAAAGGGACTCTGCATACCAGGCATTTTTGTTACCCTCCCCAATTCCCTCTGAGCAGAATCAGTCATTCTCTTTCATGCATCGGGATGTCACTGAATTCCAGCGCTCCTCTGTGTGCATCGTGATGTCACTAAATTCCAACACACCTCTTGTGCGGTTGTGCCAAATCACAGTAGACGATGAAGAGGAGGCGGGACTTTTGCTGGTAATTTCCTGTTGCACAGGAAAGGAAACGCATTCTTAGATGGCTAGTTTGTAAAATTATGGGGCGTACTTCCTGCCAGTTCCCGGCAGCTTTCACACTACATCCAGGAATCCCAGAACTCAATTTCTAGGGGGGTCCTTTTAGTGTGTGTGTGTGTGTGTGTGTGTGTGTAGCTTTTTGCCCCAGTCTCTGCCCTTCCTGACTTGCTGTTTATTCACTCGATGGGATTCAATGCGTTCATATCAAAATGTCTCCTCATTATTTAAGCCGTCAGCATACACCTCTCCTAAACACCTCAGTTACTTTGGGGAAAATGCACAAGACTAAATGAATAGAGCCTCAGTCAGTTTGTATAATGTGTAAATGTATTCGTGGATTGGTCCAATTTAGTGTTAGGGTGCTCATTTGTATTTCCTGTCTTTACTGCAAGTTTTTGTGTGTTAATCTGTTTACAATACATGCATACATACACACATACACACATACACACATACATACATACATACATACATACATACATACATGACTAACCGAACACCAATTAAATTCCAAATGAAATGAACACCAGTAAACATATACACCATCACAATGGAGGTTGAAATGTGTGTTTTGGCCCATGTACCGTTTTTCTGGTTGCTTACTGTTGTGTTGTGTGTCGTTGTCTCGCAGCACGATAAGAGACCTGTGAGAGTACTGTACACCGCCCTGGAGGAGAAGGAAGCCCAGAACCTAGAAGTTGTAGCCTTCTGTGAAGACGTAGCAACGTAAGCCACCGTGTGTGTGTGTGTGTGCTATAATGTTTGAATGATTCGGTATGCAGCCTCACTCCAGTCCTTTCAGGGTGCAGTGATGAATATCTGTGCTCTGGGAATCACTCTGACATGATGAACACCTGCATTACACTACACACACACACACACACACACACACTATTCAATAAACACAGATATGCAACAAATATCAGCAAAGCAGAAGAGTTTTTGAAGTTCTTTGGATCCCATAAGGAAGTACGGGGCCGTAAAAGTGCGCCAGGTAGCCTAGTGGTTTGCGCGTTGGGCCAGTAACTGAAAGGTCGCTGGTTCGAATACCTGAGCCGACATGGTGAAAATCTGCTGATGTGTCCTTAAGCAAGGCACTTAATCTGCTCCAGGGGCGGCATATGTCTGTCTGACCCTGTAAAACAACACACTAGATAGGTACAGTGAAATGTATGTGAAAATACATGTTTTATTTTTTTTTATGGGAAGTTAAGTAGGAGAATGGATCATAAATGGATTATCTACTAGTTTATGGGTGTATAACTTCTAGATAAGCTAATTTAAGGAAATACAAATAAGATAATTAAGGATATGAAGTTTATGAACGGTAAAGATGACATACTGGCTTCTTTTTTTTCAGCCTGAGGTCAAAGTTCACCCATGATGACCTCCACACCAACCCGGGGTATGTGCTGAGTGCAGTCATCCCTCAGAGGGACGGGGGCGGGGACAATGGCTGTAGCGTCAAGGTGTCCATCGAGATCTCCGAGTCCCAAGAGCCTGTCACCTTCACCTGCGATGGTAAGGACAATAACACAATACACCTACTAACATTGCTAAATCCCATAAACGTTCTCAAAATTCCCAGGTTTTCCAGAAATCCCGAGAGGAGAGTTCCCGGGAATCAGGAGGGGAAACAGAATCCTCCAAACGGGATTTCTGGAAAACCTGGGAATTTTAGGAACGTTTCTTTGCAACCCTGACCCAAACACAGGTGCTCCGTGGTCCCCGATCCTGAGTGTGCAGGCTTCGTGGTGGACACCTTTATACCCATAAAAGTATGCAATGACATCAATTGGCCTCTTTTTTTTAATTTTTTTATTTTAATTTAACATTTTTAGAATGGAGCTCTTCCAGGTTTCAATAACCCAACTCCAATTAATTTGACTTTTCTATTTGTATCTGAGGCATTTCCCTTTTTAAGACTGATAGAAGATAAGAACACTGGATGAGAGGTCTGAAGGAGGAAGCAGCATTCGGGATCAGCCAGTTTACTATTATCATTTTTTTAAATATGTTTTGTTGTTGTGGGAATATGCCACATTCCCTCTCCTCACATAAAAGGTTGGGCCCCTGCCCCAAAGGCCTTCTCTATACCCTTGTCCCTGTGTTGCACCAAAGGCCTTCTCTGTATCCTTGTCCCTGTGTCACCCCAAGGCCTTCTCTATACCCTTGTCCTGCAGTAGTTACTGTATAAGGCCTTCTCTATACCCCTGTCCTGCAGTAGTTACTGTATAAGGCCTTCTCTATACCCCTGTCCTGCAGTAGTTACTGTATAAGGCCTTCTCTATACACTTGTCCTGCAGTAGTTACTGTATAAGGCCTTCTCTATATTATCTTCTCATTCATCCAAAGGGCTTTTCGTTTACTCTCTGGGGGTGCGTTGTCATTGGCTGACCCCAGGTTTGTAGCTCCGCCTCCGAGGCAACCCCTCCAAAGCCGACCCTTTCCCAGACAACTCTTTCCCAGACAACTCTTTCCCAGACAACTCTTTCCCCAACTGCTACTGTTGCAGCTTCTCTGCTCTCCGCTGACACTCTTACTGTATTTAACAGCCAATCAGAGCCGAGCTGGCTTCTGTTACCGGGGAGATAATGACTTCTTTCTTAGGCTAGAATCTCCAACAGCAAGATTTAGGTTAGTGATACCCTGGTGTGGGGAGAGGGGAAACCCTGGGAACTGGCTGAGGTGGATGTCTTGTGGCTTTGAGTGTTGGATGCCACCTTAATCAAACCATCTCTTTTTAACTCTGCTGCAGTTCTCTGAAATGCACTGGCCATCATACTCTCTCTCTCTCTTATTATCTTCTGGTATGTTCTTTCTCTCACTTGTTATGTTCTCCTTTTGCCTAGCATCCTGCTGTGTTGCTAGACTAGTACTGTAATCATAGACACCAATCCGGCTTTAGACCAGACCAACCCCCTAACACCCATGTTGGTGTGTGTGACCTTGCACGTCTCAAACATTCCAGCACAATGTGTGAGTTTGTAGAGTCTTTTTTATTTTTTTTATTTTATCAACACACACCCTCGGAAATGCCAGCCTGGTCCCAGATCTGTTTGTGCTGTCTTGCCTCCTCCTATGACCAGGAGGCAAGGCAGCACCAGCAGATCTGGGAACAGGCTACCAAAAGGCCCCCCTCTTCGGTCGTTGATGATTTTAGCCTCCCAAGTATCCCTAGAAAGCCACCTCACAGCACCCACCCACTACCAAGGCGTGACCAATCAAAACACGCTCTGAATCCCTCTAGTATTGGTACCTTAATCCGGTCCATTCCTCAGTGGGTGTGGGGTTGTTATTGCTGGAGAGCCCGGGGTGATTTTTCGTGTGTGTGTTGGCATCAAACGGAGAAGGCAGTAACCCCCCGCCAGAAGTGGCAGATCTGTTGTGTGTCAGGTTTCACACACACACACACACACACACACACACACACACACACATATTTCCTAGAAGGAGACATGCTGACATGTGTTTTCCAATAACAGAGTACTGTAGCATCTTGAGATCTGGATTCGGTTAACTGTTTTTATTGAATAAGGGAAAATGGTAATAGAATATGAATTAGCCTGGTCCTAGATCTGTTTATGATATCTTGACAACTCCTATACGGTCATTATCATGACTATAGAAGTTGGCAAGACAGGTCTGGGAACAGGTTAAGTATGAGTATAATCCATCCAAGAGGCCCTCCATGGTATTAAAAAAAAAATTAAACTTCTGTCGGGCCAATTATTGACTGTTTTTACATGAGTGATCGTTTCGGACATAGTTCCATTGAGCCTCTTGGACTTGGAATCTTCACTTATTGCGTGGATCACTAGATCTATCCTCCTCCTTTAATTAAAATCTGCTCCCCTCCTACCTGTGACTAGACATAGACAAAGGCCATCTTGCTTTATGCCTGATGCCCCTTAGTAGTGTGAGATGCAGCCTATGACCCTGTACAAATTCTTTACATGTGCATTCTTCCTTTCTCCCTTTCTTGTGTTCACTGATTACAAATGAGTAGACCATTGAAAGCCCTGTGGTGGAGGGCTGGCGCTCACCAATCATGTCTAATCAGTGATTACTTCAAAGAAGGGAAAAGGGAAGGATACACTTTACAGGTCTGTGTATGCAATTATGCTTGTTTTAACCATCCTTCCTCTCCCCCCCTTTTCTCTCTCCCCTCTTTTAATCTCTCTCTCTCCCGCCTCTTTCTCTCGCTCTCCCGCCTCTTTCTCTCTCTCCTCGCTCTCTCTCCCACCCACCACCTTCTACCCCATAGTGAGTTCTCCTGTGGAACTCCTCATCATGCAGGCCCTATGTTGGGTTCATGACGACCTCAACCAGGTGGATATTGGCAGCTACGTCCTCAAGGTCTGCGGCCAGGAGGAGGTGCTGCAAAAGTGAGTTCTGTACATACTCAGAAACCTCACTGACCCCTGCGTTTCCCACAATCCCGCCTCAATGTCCCCTGGCAGAGAGAGGGGAGTGAGATAAAAAGAAGGATATCAATAAGATCACTGCCAACATTCCACAAGCAGGGAGCTATTTGTCTTTTAATTGTGTTAGGAAAATGTTTCCTTTTGGCCATTTTGCAGAGGATGCTTTTACTAATAAACAACGGAGGGGTTGCGCAATAGCAGGTCTTAGGCACATTGTGTGTATACTTATACGTGCGCACATTTTGAGTGCTTTGTGTCTCGCTACAAGTTCGTGCGTGTGTGTGTGTGTTATCAAGACTCTCCCAGCCTTGTCTGGTCTTGGCAAGCCCTCAGAAAGTGATGGAATTAGACTCCGCCGATGTTTCCATTGTTCCCTGCTAAGCATAGCATCTCAAGTCAGGTCCCCCTCTCACTCTTTAGATTCATGGAAACTCTAACTTTTAAGTGGGTGTTAAGTGTTTAGCCTCTTTGGGCTAGGGGGTGGTATTTTGTCTTCCTGATGAAAAGCGTGCCCAAAGTAAACTGCCTGCTACTCAGGCCCAGAAGCTAGGATATGCATATAATTGGATTTGGATAGAAAACACTCTAAAGTTTCTAAAACTGTTAAAATAATGTCTGTGAGTATAACAGAACTGAAATGGCAGGCGAAACCCAGAGGACAACCCCCCCCCCCCCCTCATCATACCACTGATTTCAATGGCTGGTACTTTAATAATAGGGCGAAATCGTGCCTGATTGCAGTTCCTAGGGCTTCCAGTAGATGTCAAGTCTTTAGAAAGAGTTTCAGGCTGGTTTTTGGAAGAAAAAAAAAAAATTTCTAGGTGGCTTCCATTTTGGCTGTAGTGTTTTCAAGCGCGTGAATTAGAGCTCGTTCTTTGGTATTTATCTCTGGTAAAGACAATAACGATTCTCCGTCTTAAATTGTATCATTTATTTGCGTATTAGGGTACCTAAAGTTTGATTATAAACGTTGATAGACGTAATTTTGTATATATTTTTATATATTTTGAAGGAAGGAAACCGAGTGGATTATTAACTGAAGCTCGCGCGCCAGCTAAACTGAGTTTTTATGGATATAAAGAAAGACATTATCGATCAAAATGACCATTTTGTAATGTAACTGGGACCTTTAGGAGTGCCAACAGAAGAAGATCTTCAACAGTAAGGCATATATTATATCGCTATTTCTGACTTTCATGTCGCAACTCCCTGGTTGAAAATGATTTGTTATGCATTTGTGTGCTGGGTGTTGTCCTCAGATAATCACATGGTTTGCTTTTGCCGTAAAGCCTTTTTGAAATCTGACATGGCGGCTAGATTAACAACAAGTTAACTTTTTATGGCTGCAGGGGCAGTATTGAGTAGCTTGGATGAAAAGGTGCCCATTGTAAACGACCAGCTCCTCAGTCTCAGTTGCTAATATATGCATATTATTATTAGTATTGGATAGAAAACACTCAAGTTTCCAAAACTGTCAAAATATTGTCTGTGAGTATAACAGAACTGATATTGCAGGCGAAACCCTGAGGAAAATCAAAACAGGAATTGGCTTCTATTTTGAAAACTCCATGTTCCATAGCCTCCCGTTGCTGGATTTAAAGGGATATGAACCAGATTCCTTTTCCTATCGCTTCCTCAAGGTGTCAACAGTCTTCAGACATAGTTTCAGGCTTTTATTTTGAAAAATGAGCCAGAACGATAACATCGCGTCAAGTGGTCACGTGAGTTTTGCTTGCGCAACAGAATTTGGATAGCTATTGCTTTTCCCTCTCCTACTGTGAAAGACATTTGCGGTTGATATATTATCGATTATATATTTTTAAAACAACCTGAGGATTGATTATAAAAATGTTTGACATGTTTCTGTGGACATTATGGAAACTATTTGGAATTTTTGTCTGCGGTGTCGTGACCACTCTTTCCTGTGGATTTCTGAACATAACGAGACAAACAAACGGAGGTATTTTGGATCTAAAAATAATCTAAAGATCAAAAGGAACATCTGTTGTGTAACTGGGAGTCTCGTGAGTGAAAACATCCGAAGATCATCAAAGGTAAACGATTAATTTGATTACTTTTCTGATTTTCGTGACCGAGCTACCTGAATCTAAGTGTACTTAATGTTTATCGTGCGATCGATAAACTTACACAAACGCTTGGATTGCTTTCGCTGTAAAGTAAATTTCAAAATCTGACACGACAGATGGATTAACAAAAGGCTTAACTGTGTTTTCCTATATTGCACTTGTGATTTCATGAATATAAATATTTATAGTAATATTTATTGTATGTAGTGCTATGCTATTCAGCGGTTGTTGATGACACTTATACCGATATCAGGATTGCAGCCATAACAAGTTAAGCTTTATTTTGATGTATTGCACATGTGATTTCATGAAAGTTTAATATTTATTAATTTTAATTTTACCGGATGTTGTCGAAATGGGACGGTAGCGTCTCACTGATCCGCAAGAAGTTAAACAAGATGCTGGAAGTCCCACTGTAGCCTATAGGATGTCTAGGTGGATCCACCATCATTATTTTGCTGACATCATTCCATCGTTTGATCTATATATGTCAAAAGGAGAGGTGGTAAGGGCTAGGGCCTGAAGGCTAAAATGGAACTGGGCCCGTGCCTCACAATTGTTTGAGCATAAGGATATTACTGCCGGGTGTTGTTCATTTGAGCAGGCAACAGGAAACATTTAAAAATGGATTGAAAAGACAGAAGAACATGAGTGTTTCTTTTTGGACCAAGGTAATCCCTGATGTTTTTTTCCGATTGGTGCCATGATATCATATTGACCTTTGACCCCTATGGTCCTGTGTCCTCTCCATAGTAAACACAGCCTGGGCAGCCACGAGTATGTACAGAGCTGCAGGAAGTGGGAAGCAGAGATCAAGCTCCAGCTGCTCTCCCAGAGCACCATGAGAAGGGATCTGGCACGATCGGTAAGACCCAAACCAACAAACCAATCAGCGACGTATCACTTTGGTGAGTGTGCGTTTGTCACAAAGAAAGACCAGCTAGAGGTCAGAGGCCTGGAGGAAGGTCAATGAAACAGACAGACGTCCAGAAAGACAAACTTTCAGACTTGCGGAGAGAGAGACCGACGGGTAGACTTGCGGAGAGAGAGACCGACGGGTAGACTTGCGGAGAGAGAGACCGACGGGTAGACTTGCGGAGAGAGAGACCGACGGGTAGACTTGCGGAGAGAGAGACCGACGGGTAGACTTGCGGAGAGAGAGACCGACGGGTAGACTTGCGGAGAGAGAGACCGACGGGTAGACTTGCGGAGAGAGAGACCGACGGGTAGACTTGCGGAGAGAGAGACCGACGGGTAGACTTGCGGAGAGCGAGACCGACGGGTAGACTTGCGGAGTGAGAGACCGACGGGTAGACTTGCGGAGAGAGAGACCGACGGGCAGACTTGCAGAGAGAGAAAGATATCTCACATCAATAGCTAGAGAAACTGCAGTCCAAACTCGGTCCTCAGCCCTTAAATGTGCCTTGCCCAAGCGAGGGAAAGTAATGATCGGAGAGACAACGTTCTTGGTGGAAATCTTGAAGTTGAGCTTAAAAACAACCAACCTAAAGCTATTAATGTACCTAGTAAGCTAACATAGCTAGATATAACTCCTGTCAGGTAGCTTGCTAGTTACAGTTACCCATAGCTGGCCAGCTAATTTTATTGTTTGGTCATTTATTCCAATACATTTCAGAATTGCCAAAAATATGTTAATGAAGCTAGCTACGTTTTTATAGGCTACTCACTACAAGACTAAGCCAATTTGCCAATGCTAAATTCATCTACATACATATATTTTAGCAAGCTCGTGTTATCATTTTGTCTTGTCGAAAATGCAGCTGTGTTGATTAAATATGAAACTTCGTGGCCACCAGTGTATGACACGTGACTACAGTTTGTGTTGAATTGTGGGTCATGTCAACCACGTGACCATGTCACTTGCTCCCTTGAGCTAAATCGAGGACCGAGGGTGGCTACGTTATTGAATTGGACCTCCATTTAAGATGGCAATCAAACTCCATCCGGTTACAATGGGGATTCCCCCAAGGGAAAGTGGCTAGCTGAGGGGGCTGAGGGGGTAAAAATAATGTGTTTGGACTGCAGCCATTGAGGACCTAGTGAGACTGGAGTGAGATCACAGTGAGATCTCATTGTTTCATGCTTTGTGTGCATGCAGGCGGAAGATGACTCCTCTCCGGTGGACTTGGAGAGGCACCTGAGCCAAGTGGAGAGGCTGTTTAAGGAAAAGGTCACCAGGTAGGAACTTTCTTTCTGCTTCTTATCGCATCATCTTCACCATTGTCTGGATCCAAATAAGGCCATCTGGAATTCCCAATAACTATCTGTTGATTCTCTCGCCCCCCCCCCCCCCCCCCCCCCCAGGCAAGGCTTGGCCGACTATCTGGAAGGCTATCACAATCAAGTCAACATCTGCCTGCAGAATGAGGTAATTTATGAAGTTAATTCACCTCTTTGATGCAGCATTGAAGGCCTTAAACATGTATGGTGGGGTTGTGGTGCAGAATTGCTATCAGGCGTTGAATGGGGGTTGTGCGTTGCGTGGGTAGTTCACACACAATTGCGAAAGGCCTATAGATTCCTGGAAGACGTGCTGTTTCAAGAGTCACTTGCATTGTTGAGTAACTCAATAGAGATTGCTCTCACACACACTCTGAACAATGACTTTGTTCCACCACAGAGTACCCAGTATAAGACTGTGGATGGGGTGGTTCAGATGGTGAAGAACCTGTGCTGTGCCCTGGATGAGGTAGAGACCCAGGCCATCACGGAGGCAGTCAAGAAAGTCAAACGCTCAGTCAACCTCCCCAGGACACGCTCGCCAGAGGTATGTTCAACGATGCATAAACATCATATGAATATATTATATATTATATTAATATATTAATGTATGGGTTGTTCACGTCTCTACTACTGGGCACCGACTAACAAAACCTTTTGATGTAGCCATTCATTTCAATGACTATTTCACCTAGTAAAGTGCACAAAATGAGAAGTGAAGTGACAACAGTGAACCATCATATTTGTCTATTGAAGATCTAATAATGAAAGAGAAGGATTTCTGTTTTGAATTTGGTCAAGTTTAGAAGAGATCCCTATTAGTTCCTGCCATGGCAGCAGCTGCTCTTCCTGGGGTTTATTAGGGATCCCCATTAGCTGTTGCCATGGCAGCAGGACCTCTTCCTGGGGTTTATTAGGGATCCCCATTAGTTCCTGCCCTGGCAGCAGCTACTCTTCCTGGGGTTTATTAGTGATCCCCATTAGCTGTTGCCATGGCAGCAGGAACGCTTCCTGGGGTTTATTAGGGATCCCTATTAGTTCCTGCCATGGCAGCAGCTACTCTTCTTGGGGTTTATTAGGGATCCCTATTAGTTCCTGCCCTGGCAGCAGCTACTCTTCCTGGGGTTTATTAGTGATCCCCATTAGCTGTTGCCATGGCAGCAGGAAAGCTTCCTGGGGTTTATTAGGGATCCCTATTAGTTCCTGCCATGGCAGCAGCTACTCTTCCTGGGGTTTATTAGGGATCCCTATTAGTTCCTGCCAAGGCAGCAGCTACTCTTTACTCTTCCTGGGGTTTATTAGGGATCCCTATTAGTTCCTGCCATGGCAGCAGCTACTCTTCTTGGTTTATTAGGAATCCCTATTAGTTCCTGCCATGGCAGCAGCTACTCTTCCTGGTTTATTAGGGATCCCTATTAGTTCCTGCCATGGCAGCAGCTACTCTTCTTGGGGTTTATTAGGAATCCCTATTAGTTCCTGCCATGGCAGCAGCTACTCTTCCTGGGGTTCATGAAGATAATATTATAATAATATTAATCATATAACATTATTACACCACTACATATCTATAATACAAAATGTATAATACCACCATACAACATTATTTCAATGTACGTGTGTAGAGTGCTAGCGTGTGTGTGCGTTTGTGTGCGTATGCGTTTGTGTGTGTGTGTGTGTGTGTGTGTGTGTGCGTATGCGTATGCGTGTCTTCCCAGACCCTGCTGTTCCATAAGGTGTATTTGTTTTATGTTTTTTTATCTGATTCTACTGCTTGCATCAGTTACTTGTAGCACTGTGTGCCTCCCATAGAAAATGCCTAACCACTTGTTTAATCTATTTGCATACACTTCAAGCAGACATGCATACCCCACCAGACATGCCACTGTGGGTTTCTTCAAAGTACCCAAACCAAAAACAGATTTAATGGGTCACAGTTATGAATAGAGCCATGTAATCGTGGAAGGCTCCGCCACCAGAGGAAAGAAAGTTTAGCTTTAAAAAAATATATAAAAAACGATATTGTCACAGCACCTCTCCTCTCTCTAGAGATCTGATTTAACTCTACTGTATATAAGTGTGTAAATAGTAATTATGTTCTGTTTACAATATATCACTGTTGTTTATTTTGTCTCTAACAGTTCTGTACTTTGTCATGTGTTTATGTTTTATGGAACAAATAAAGTGTCTGCTGTATGTGCGGTTGCTAACGGGGATCCTAATAAACTAAACTAACAGCGCTCTGAACTGAAGAGATAGGACAGGACTGGATTTCTATGCCCATCATTCATATCTGTTTTACGTTTCTGTCTCAGGTGGGCTCCAAATCCTTAGGTGGCTCGGCAAATGGTGAGTGCTACAACAACCAGTCACATTTTTAAAAAAAACACACATTTAAAAGTTTGACTCAGCAAGACTATGATCCGAATATCATCACACACAGTGGAGCAACTTCCTGCTTACAGAAATCAACAAAAAATAGTTCAAATCGTTTGAGTTAACATGACCCTCTCCATACCCGTTGACTCCTCCAGGTCACCTCAGCCCCGTAGAGGAGAGCATGTGCTTCCTGACGGATGCCGTCTATGACCTGGCCAAGCTCTACCTGCGCTCCTTCTGCCCCGCCTCCTCTTCCTCTAGCTCCTCCTCTGACTCCTCCTTATCCATCTCCCAGCATGCCGAGGGGGAGTCTCCTGTGGAGGGGCGTAGCTGTAAGGAGGCCTCGGGCACCACTGACCACCTGCAGTTCACCCTGTTCGCCATGCATGGCATCCCTGCCGCTTGGGTCAGTAGGTGAGTGTACCAGGCACCACCTATTGGCTTGACATGGTAGTGCAGCTAGCTAGCGGTTTACTAACACATTGTTTTGCTATTAGCTACTTTTTGGGGGATGGTTTGATAATAATAAAAATAAACAGGAAAGATCTCTCCCACCTATGCCCCATACTCACCTAGCAGTCCAATAATTAACTAAATACAATATGGCACTTTACAAAGTTTGGATGCTATGCTACACATCTGTCTTATTTATCCTCAAACATGTTCGGTAGCGAATGTCAGAGGTAGGACCAAGTCACTATTATTCTAGTCAGAAGCAAGTCACAAGGTCCGAGTCTCAAGTCGAGTCCCAAGTAGAACGGGTCAAGACTAGTGTCAAGTCCAAGTCGTGCATTCTAAGAGCAAGTAAAGTCTCAAGTCAAGTAAAAAAAAATCTATCCATGCAACAACTTGTTCAACTACAAATCTTTGTCTGTTCATTGAGACTATCAGACAGCCCTTTTCATGATTTTGTCTACAACACATGTTGATGATGAAATGGTGAAATGGGGACCATGTAGCAGTCGTAAGGACATGAGCAGGTCATCAGCAGGTTGACGTGCTCAGAGTGATTTATTTACAGGTCTTGGTGATCCAATGGTGAAAGCACTATATCATATAAAATATACCAGTGCATTTACCAAATATACAGTGTATTCGGAAAGTATTCAGACCCCTTGACTTTTTCAACATTTTGTTACGCTACATCCTTATTCTTAAATTGATTACTTTTTTTTCCTCATCAATCTATACACAATACCTCATAATGACAAAGAAAAAAAACTGGTTTTTAGACATTTTTGCAAATGTATTAAAAATAAAAAACGGAAATATTACATTTACATAAGTAGTCAGACCCTTTACTCTGTACTTTGTTGAAGCAGCTTTGGCAGCGATTACAGCCTCAAGTCTTCTTGGGTGTGACGCTGCAATCTTGGCACACCTATATTTGGGGAGTTTCTCCCATTCTTCTCTACCGATCCTGTCAAATCAAATATGTCAGGTTAGATGAGGAGTGTTGCTGCATAGCTATTTTCCAAGTCTCTTCAGAAATGTTAGATCGGGTTCAGGTCCAGGCTCTGGCTGTGCCACTCAAGGACATTCAGAGACTTGTCCCAAAGCCAGTCCTGGCTGTGTGCTTAGGGTCGTTGTCATGTTGGAAGGTGAGCCTTTGCACCAGTTTGACGTCCTGAGCTCTCTGGAGCAGGTTTTCATCAAGGATCTCTCTGTACTTTGCTCTGTTCATCTTTCCCTTGATCAGGACTAGTCTCCCAGTCCCTGAAAAACACCCACACAGCATGATTCTGCCACCACCATGCCTCTCCGTAGGTTTGGTGCCAGGTTTCCTCCAGATGTGACTCTTGACATTCAGGCCAAAGAGTTCGATCTTGGTTTCATCAGATTAGAGAATCTTGTTTCTCATGGTCTGAGTCCTTCAAGTGCCTTTTGGTCAACTCCAAGCTGGCTGTTATGTGCCTTTTACTGAGGAGTGGCTTCCGTCTGGCCACTCTACCAGAAAGGCCTGATTGGTGGAGTGCTGCGGAGATTGTTTGTACTTCTGGAAGGTTCTCCCATCTCCACAGAGGAACTCTGGAGCTATGTCAGACTGACCATTGGGTTCTTGGTCACCTCCCTGACCAAGGCCTTTCTTCTCTGATTGCTCAGTTTGGCCGGGGGGCGAGCTCTGGGAAGAGTCTCTTGGGGGTTCCATTTAGGGGTCCCATTTAAGAATGATGGAGACTACTGTGTTTTTGGGGCCCTTCAATGCTGCAGACATTTTTTGGTACCCTTCCCCAGATCTGTGCTTCGATACACTCCTATCTCTGACCATTCCTTCAACCTCATGGCTTGGTTTTTGCTCTGACATCCACTCTCAACTGTGGGACCTTATATAGACAGGCGAGTGCCTTTCCAAATTATGTCCAATCAATTGAATTTACCACAGGTGGACTCCAAGCAAGTTGTAAAAACATCTCAAGAATGATCAATGGAAACAGGATGCATCTGAGCTCCAGTTTGAGTCTCATAGCAACGGGTCTGAATACTTATGTAAATAAGCTATTTCTGTTTTTTATTTTGTATAAATTTGCAAATATTTCTAACAACCAGTTTTAGCTTTGCCATTATGGGTTATTGTGCTTAGATTTGATTTTTTTTAAATGTATACTTTTTTAATCAATTTTAGAATAAGGCTGTAACGTAACAAAATATGGAAAAAGTCAAGGGGTCTAAAGTCCTTCTGAAGGAACTGTACACAGGCAATAGCCCAAAAGAATTAGCCTCTGTATCAGACTTAAAGACATGCTCCGGTACTTTGTGACTACTGGCTAAAATGTATACAAATGTACCTGAGAATCCTTTTAACCTGTCCTATCTGAATGGACACTGGTAGAGGGCAAGGCTGTACAGCCTCCCCTTGAGAAACCAAATGGAATCTGTCTAACAGGTCGTCTAAAAGGTAGGCCTCCACAACATAAGCACTTGGCCTCCAGGACCATACGATTACCACCAATCAACGGCTTCTACAATGTGAAACTTTATTTCCACATACTTTTGTCTTAATCAGACTTAATTATTATTCATGAGATTTCAACACATGCATACATGGAACAATTTTATCTCATTCAACGTTCTGACTCCAAAGCCTGGAGCTCAGGCCACGTAGCCAATTTCTATGTGCACTGAGGCACGCACGTTCCTATTATACACAATCAGAATGACCGAGACACAGACACACGGAACTCAGACGTAACCCGGGAAATATGAACAAAGGAAACCATACAATTAATAAAAATAAATACACAGAACTTCTACCTCGTGAGTTTTGTTAACGTGCATGTGCACAATAAACATCGCGCCACTCAGAGGGTAAGAAATGGTTGGCTAAATGAAAATGTATCGGAAGCCTATCAAACATGAAACGAATGTCTACGTGTTGCAATGAAAGGTTCGGGGATGGAATGATGAAATGCTAGCATTTATTGTAGTATTAGACGGAATAGAGATTTACCACATAGGGCCTATTCATTTAAACGTGAAAACAACAGCATACATTTCAACAAGAGAAACTCCACTGACGGGAGTTTGAAGAGGGCAAGTGAAGAGCCACGCCTAAGGTGCGTCCTCACCACAGTAATAATTCATTTTAAACAAATTCCAAATGCAAAATTCATAACTAAATTAAACATGTCAAGCAATTGTTACATACCAGTAGGCCTATGCTAGTAATTGTTGCATACCAGTAGGCCTATGCTAGTAATTGTTACATACCAGTAGGCCTATGCTAGTAATTGTTACATACCAGTAGGCCTATGCTAGTAATTGTTACATACCAGTAGGCCTATGCTAGTAATTGTTGCATACCAGTAGGCCTATGCTAGTAATTGTTACATACCAGTAGGCCTATGCTAGTAATTGTTACATACCAGTAGGCTTATGCTAGTAATTATTACATACCAGTAGGCCTATGCTAGTAATTGTTGCATACCAGTAGGCCTATGCTAGTAATTGTTACATACCAGTAGGCCTATGCTAGTAATTGTTACATACCAGTAGGCCTATGCTAGTAATTGTTACATACCAGTAGGCCTATGCTAGTAATTGTTACATACCAGTAGGCCTATGCTAGTAATTGTTGCATACCAGTAGGCCTATGCTAGTAATTGTTACATACCAGTAGGCCTATGCTAGTAATTGTTACATACCAGTAGGCCTATGCTAGTAATTGTTACATACCAGTAGGCCTATGCTAGTAATTGTTACATACCAGTAGGCCTATGCTAGTAATTGTTACATACCAGTAGGCCTATGCTAGTAATTGTTACATACCAGTAGGCCTATGCTAGTAATTGTTGCATACCAGTAGGCCTATGCTAGTAATTGTTACATACCAGTAGGCCTATGCTAGTAATTATTACATACCAGTAGGCCTATGCTAGTAATTGTTGCATACCAGTAGGCCTATGCTAGTAATTATTACATACCAGTAGGCCTATGCTAGTAATTGTTGCATACCAGTAGGCCTATGCTGGTAATTATTGCATACCAGTAGGCCTATGCTGGTAATTGTTGCATACCAGTAGGCCTATGCTAGTAATTGTTGCATACCAGTAGGCCTATGCTAGTAATTGTTACATACCAGTAGGCCTATGCTAGTAATTGTTGCATACCAGTAGGCCTATGCTAGTAATTGTTGCATACCAGTAGGCCTATGCTAGTAATTGTTGCATACCAGTAGGCCTATGCTAGTAATTGTTGCATACCAGTAGGCCTATGCTAGTAATTGTTGCATACCAGTAGGCCTATGCTAGTAATTGTTGCATACCAGTAGGCCTATGCTAGTAATTGTTACATACCAGTAGGCCTATGCTAGTAATTGTTACATACCAGTAGGCCTATAGTAGGCCTATGCTAGTAATTGTTACATACCAGTAGGCCTATAGTAGGCCTATGCTAGTAATTGTTACATACCAGTAGGCCTATGCTAGTAATTGTTGCCCCATTATTGCTGATGAGCTTGCAAAGTATTCTTGATCACCAAACCATTTTTGGAGCTGCTTGTTTTCCATAATAAATCATCTTCTCTTCCTATAATTTGATGTTTGTGCTGCACCCTATAGCGGTACAGCAAATCAGCAATGTGTATGCTAGCTCACCACCCGGCCTGTTTGTCAGTTCGCTGGCACAATCAGAGTGCCGAGTGTGCGTTTCACTAGCCAAACTGTTGCAGGTTTTTTTTGCAAGGGCGATGCTACGGTCTCTGGCTGTGGGTAGAGTAATCCCCGTAGACTCTGTGCCACAAAATGAGAGAGAACGCATTAGAAAACATGGCCAGATAATTTCTCAAGTCAAAGTTGAGTCTTGAGGCTCTGAGTCAAGTTTCATTATTTTATTTTCTGTTGAGTCTCAAGTCATGAAATTTGTGACTCGAGTCCACAACTCTGGTGAATGTTGCGTGAGGCTGGAATGTCTGCTAGGTGCTGTTGCTCGGTAATTGGACAGTGACTCTTCTGTTGTTGCAGATGTGCACAGTTGCACACCCAGGAACGTATGTTATGAACTGAGCCAAGAAAGAGAAACCCCCTGTAAAAAAAATATATATTCTTTACTCCTGGTTACTTACCAGTCCCATCGTAATAGTCACTTTCTGTTTGCCCATTTCTGAATGGACCTTTCATTTGGTATAACTTTCACTTTTTGCACCACACCTTTATTGCCCTGGTCAAGTTCTTTTGAACATATTTTAGTTCAATATAAAATTTTAAAAAAGTGCCTTCATTTGAAGTGGACTTAATTGCATTAAGGAAGACACTAGAAACGATAGTTTCCACCTCTAAGAAGGACTTGGCCCTAGAACTGATACCTTTGATCTCTTGCACCTCTTGTTTCTCTCCACATCTCATTTTCCACAACAGTATCCGTGGCTCTATTGTATCTATATCCATCTTTCTTCCTGGAACAGACGTGAGCCAACCTTTCCATTCAGTGAGCACAATCTTGCACGGCAGTGGAGACTTGGAGTGGCACATTTTGACTGTCTCACTCAAGGGTTGTGTTCATTATGGCACACAATGGAAAATGTTTTAAAACACTGGCAGTGACCGTTTTGGTCACTGTTCTTCCGTTTGATGCCTAATGAACACAACCCAGGCTTGGTGGGAGGGAGGCAGGTCCAAAATGCCACTGGAAAATGTGTTCCGGACGCCTGTGCCTTTGTGTTTGGCCAACGAGGGTTAAAAAAAAGAGAGGCACTGGTAATCGCAGGCTATTTCCTTCTGCCCGTCATCCATAGGGCATCGTCCAAGAGCTAGCACTACATGACCAAAAGTATGTGGACACCTGTTTGTCATGCTGAACATGAAAGGGCCTTCCCCAAACTGTTGTCACAATGTTGGAAGTACAAAATCATCTAGAATGTCATTGTATGCTTTGGCGTTAAGATTTCCCTTCACTGGAACTAAGGGGCCTGAACCATGAAACAGCCCCAGACCATTTTCCCTCCTCCACCAAACTTTACAGTTGGCACTATACATTGGAGCAAGTAGCGTTCTCTTGGCATCCACCAAACCCAGATTTGTCCGTCAGACTGCCAGATGGTGAAGCGTGATTCATCACTCCAGACAACGTGTTTTCACTGCTCCAGTGCCCAGTGGCGGCAAGCTTTACACCACTCTAGCCGATGCTTGGCATTGTGCATGATCTTAGACTTGTGTGCAGTTGCTCGACCATGGGAACCCATTTCATGACACTCTCTCGACGAACAGTTTTTGTGCTGACGTTGCTTCGAGGCAGTTTGGAACTCTGTAGTGACTGTTGCAACCGAGGACGGACTATTTATTTCGCACTTCAGCACTCGGCAGTCCGTTCTGTGAGCTTGTGTTGCTTACCACTTCACAGCTCAGCCACTGTTGCTCCTAGATGTGTCCAATTCACAATAACAGCACTTACAGTTGACCGGGGCAGCTCTAGCAGGGCAGAAATTTGACGAACTGACTTGTTGGAAAGGTGCCGTCCTATGATGGTGCCACATTTTAAAGTCACTGAGCTCTTCAGTAAGGCCATTCTGCTGCCAATGTTTGTCTATGGAGATTTCATGGCTGTGTGCTCAATTTTATTCACCTGTCCGCAACGGGTGTGGGTGAAGTAGTTTTGAAGGGGTGTCCACATACTTTTGTGTATACATATAGTGCATTTTTAGGAGGCATGGAAAACCTTTCTGAGCACCATATCAATGGAACTCTGAACATTTTAATCCCGTAACACGACGAGAAATGAGGCCCGGAAATATTTAGCCTTGAACTAACAGTTACTCCAACGTTATGGCATGGCTGGAATCGTCTCATCATTAAGGAGGGACTGTTCTGATCTGTTGTGGCTAGCGTATTACACACAGACACACACACACACACACACACACACCATCTGTAGGCACAGTGATGCATCATGTCACCAGCAACAGTGAACGCATGCACACCGTGCTGTGTTGAAGCACAAGACAGATGGCGTTGAGTAATAGGAAATCTTTTGGAATCCTAAATGGTTCACTGCCTGGTTTTCTCATTGGAGCTTATGGATTGTCAGGTCTTTCATAATGTCAAAAATGTCTTGCATCAAAAATGTGAACTGTGAAAATAAACAGAGCCAACTTAACACCATTTTTTTTTTTCTCTCTATAGAATGATGGATTTTAACTCCAGAATAATTAGTTCCTTCCTTTCTTTCTTTTGCAGCTATGAGAAGTACTACCTGATGTGTGCTCTGACACACAATGGCCGGAACCTGTTCAAGCCTATCCAGTCCAAGAAAGTCGGCACCTACAAGAGCTTCTTCTACCACATCAAATGGGACGAACTGTACGTCACTACTGCCCTCTACCCATAGAAATACAATACCGTTAGACAAGACATTATACATAACACAACCATATGAATTTTCATTGTATATTGTTCTGTTTTTATGTGTACATGATCACGAAGCAACTGAACAAACCAATAATAGTTGACCTAATCTATAATATTGTTGTATTGAATTTTGTGCCTATACCAATCTTGAGTTTCCCATTTAGGGTCAGATGTCAACTAGTGTCAAATTTCCTTAGCATCTGTTGCACAGGCCCAGTCACAAACACCACAAACATAGCAGGACAATAATACAAACTGATAAGACATGACAACATTTAAAGGATTGTTACCTTGTAATACATGTATAATTTAGTCAACTGCTGGATACAATTACCAGTAATAATTACAGATTCCACATAACAAACACTTTTTATCCAAAGAACCTAAAGGGTACAGTCAGTGAATACATGTTTAGTATGTGATCGTTGAACCCTCTTATCAACTCACACACACACTACCATTACATATCACAGACGATGCACATTCATACTTACGCTATTGTGTGTGTGAGAGGAACTATATGTAGTCAGACTGCGCAGAATCACTGATCTATAAAAATTACCTTACGTCCCACAAATAACTACTCATTATGTGATCAGGATAAGCGATGCTGCGCCTTGCTTTGCTCAAACTGATCTCTCTCTCTCTGTCTCTCTCTCTCTCTGTCTCTCTCTCTCTGTCTCTCTCTCTAGGATCAACTTCCCAATGGCGGTGGCCCTGCTTCCATTGGAGTCCATGCTGACTCTCTCTCTCTTCGGGGTCCTGAACCAGAACGCCAGCGGCTCCCCAGACTCCAACAAACAACGCAAAGGACCAGAGCTGCTGGGCAAAGTCTCCCTGCCCCTATTTGACTTTCGACGGTATTGCACAACCACATATACATTTTAGCAGTGTGGTTGTGTAATTTCTGTGTGTCTGTTGTGTTGTATGGCATAGTCTTGTGGTCTATTTCAAGAGTTAATTGTGTGTAATCGCTGTCTATTGGGGATTCAGAGTGTTGTGTGTAGGGGGGTGGCGTGTTTGTGTGTAGGGGGGTGGCGTGTTTGTGTATAGGGGGGTGGCGTGTTTGTGTGTAGGGGGGTGGCGTGTTTGTGTGTAGGGGGGTGGCGTGTTTGTGTATAGGGGGGTGGCGTGTTTGTGTAAAGGGGGGTGGCGTGTTTGTGTGTAGGGGGGTGGCGTGTTTGTGTGTAGGGGGGTGACGTGTGCGTGTGTGTGTGTGTAGGGGGGCGGCGTGTGTGTGTGTAGGGGGGCGGCGTGTGTGTGTGTAGGGGGGTGGCGTGTGTGTGTAGGGGGGCGGCGTGTGTGTGTGTAGGGGGGTGGCGTGTGTGTGTGTAGGGGGGTGTGCGGGTGGCGTGTGTGTAGGGTGTGTGTGTGTAGGGTGGCGTGTGTGTAGGTTGGCGTGTGTAGAGTGGTGTGTGTGTTTTTAGAGTGGTGGGTGGGGTGTGTGTGGGTATAGAGTGGTGGGTTGGGGGTGTGTGGGTATAGAGTGGTGGGTTGGGTGTGTGTAGAGGGGGGGTGTGTGGGTATAGAGTGGTGGGTTTGGGTGTGTGTGTGGGTATAGAGTGGTGGGTGGGGTGTGTGGGTATAGAGTGGTGGGCGGGGTGGGTGGGTATAGAGTGGTGGGTGTGTGTAGAGGGGGGTGTGTGGGTATAGAGTGGTGTGGGTGTGGTGTGTGGGTATAGAGTGGTGGGTGGGTATAGAGTGATGGGTGGGTATAGAGTGATGGGTGGGGTGTGTGTAGAGGGGGGTGTGTGTAGAGGGGGGGGTGTGGGTATAGAGTGGTGGGTGTGTGTGTGTGTGTAGGGGGTTGGCGTGTGTGTGTGTAGGGGGGTGGCGTGTGTGTGTGTGTGTAGGGGGGTGGCGTGTGTGTGTGTGTGTGTGTGTAGGGGGGTGGCGTGTGTGTAGGGGGGTGTGCGGGTGGCGTGTGTGTAGGGTTGCGTGTGTGTGTGTAGGTTGGCGTGTGTAGAGTGGTGTGTGTGTTTTAGAGTGGTGGGTGGGGTGTGTGTGGGTATAGAGTGGTGGGTTGGGTGTGTGTGGGTATAGAGTGGTGGGTTGGGGGGGTGTGGGTATAGAGTGGTGGGTTGGGTGTGTGTAGAGGGGGGGTGTGGGTATAGAGTGGTGGGTGGGTGGGGTGTGTGTGGGTATAGAGTGGTGGGTGGGTATAGAGTGGTGGGTGGGTGAGTGGGTATAGAGTGGTGGGTGGGGTGTGTGGGTATAGAGTGGTGGGTGGGTATAGACTGGTGGGTGGGGTGGGTATAGAGTGGTGGGTGGGGTGGGTATAGAGTGGTGTGTGGGTATAGAGTGATGAGAGTGGTGTGTGGGTATAGACTGGTGGGTGGGGTGGGTATAGAGTGGTGGGTGGGGTGGGTATAGAGTGGTGAGTGGGGTGTGTGTAGAGGGGGGTGTGTGGGTATAGAGTGGTGAGAGTGGTGGGTGTGGTGGGTGGGCGTGTGTGTGTAGGGGGGTGGCGTGTGTGTGTAGGGGGGTGGCGTGTGTGTGTAGGGGGGTGGCGTGTGTGTGTAGGGGGGTGGCGTGTGTGTGTGTAGGGGGGTGGCATGTGTGTGTAGGGGGGTGTAGGGTGGTGTGCGGGAGGCGTGTGTAGGGCGGCGTGTGTGTGTGTGTAGGTTGGCGTGTGTAGAGTAGTGTGTGTGTTTTAGAGTGGTGGGTGGGGTGTGTGTGGGTATAGAGTGGTGGGTTGGGGGTGTGTGGGTATAGAGTGGTGGGTTGGGTGTGTGTAGAGGGGGGGGTGTGTGGGTATAGAGTGGTGGGTTTGGGTGTGTGTGGGTATAGAGTGGTGGGTGGGGTGTGTGTGGGTATAGAGTGGTGGGTGTGTATAGAGTGGTGTGTGGGTGGGTATAGAGTGGTGGGTGGGTATAGAGTGGTGGGTGGGGTGTGTGTAGATGGGGGGGGGGGTGTGTAGAGGGGGGGGGTGGGTATAGAGTGGTGGGTGGGTATAGAGTGGTGGGTGTGGTGGGTGGGTATAGAGTGGTGGGTGGGGTGGGTGGGTATAGAGTGGTGGGTGGGTATAGAGTGGTGGGTGGATATAGAGTGGTGTGTGTGACTATGTGTGTTAATACTTAGGTGTGTGTTTCAGGGTGCTGATGAGTGGGACCAAGCTGCTGTGTCTGTGGACGTCTCCTCAGCCTTCCTCTGCTGCAGCCGGGAGCCGGAGGAAGAACCTGGCTGAGAGGATCATACTGCAGGTGACCACACCACTCTACACACACACACACCACACACACACACACACACACACACACCACTCTACACACACCACTCTACACACACCACTCTACACACACACACACCACTCTACACACACACACCACTCTACACACACACACCACTCTACACACACACCACTCTACACACACACACACACACACTCACACCACTCTACACACACACACTACTTGCCTAGTTAAATAAATAAAATACACAAACACCACACACACACGGGAATACCCATATAAATGTGAAATTTTACAACCAATATAATTGGGAATTACTGGAATGGCCTTTGACTTTAATGGTAATCTTCGGCAATATTGTAATGTACAGGCACTGTTTAAATGCACACTTCCTCAAAGCAATCAGTGATTCTGCCATTGGAAAGCAAGCACCTGTTCAGTCATGTTAGATCTGTTTTTACCTCAAGAAAATGGAAGATGCTTATTTGTTATTATATATTGGTTATTGTTAAGTATTTAGGACCAAGGTCTTGCTCACACACTCCCCTTACACAAACATATTTCCTCTTCTGTGGCGACCTAATAAGTGTGTGTCTACCTAGAGCTTACCGTATGCTTTCCAGTCCAAACAGTTTGAGCATATATTACGACAATATTTTGTGACGTTATTGTTAGTTTTGGTGTTCAGCAGTATTGACTATTTTTTTTCCCCGGCTGTTCGAGCACACAACTATTTTTCTTGTGGCACCCGAAGTTCTGCAGCTGATGTCTACGCCCCCACTCGTTGATTATTGGTCAAGAGTAGGGATTCTTCAATTAAGTGTTTGTTGTCCAATGAGAGACGACTGGTTTGAGAAACACGGCACAACATCTTAGCTAGATGCAAAAACGTACACATGTATGACAGATTTCTTGATTTGGCTTAGATTGATTCTACCTATGTTGTTGCTATGGCGTCTCAAAAAGGTGACAAACAGTAATATTACTGCTTTCTTCAATTTTTTCAACCAAATGTATTTTTAAGGGTGTATACAAGGCACAGACATTCGCTTCGCCTAGTCAAATTCTGCTAGGAACAAACCAAAACTAGTATGCGGATGCCTTAACCATTCCATGACCTCTGACTCCCTTCAGGTGGACTTCCCCAGCCCAGCGGTGGATGTGCTGTACGTGGGACCCCAGGAGAGACCCAGCCCTGATCCAAACACCCTGGAGGAGCTTGACCCTGACCTGCGTCGCCAGGTGGACAAACTCTGCAGCCGAGCCTCCACCTTCGGGTACGTATGAGTTACTGGGGCACTTCAGTAAGGCCAACCCCCCCCCTAACTTGAGATCCGCTTATGTAACAGGCTAGAACTTTACCGAAATCCTGATCGATATCAATTAGAGAAACATTTGACTTACGGGCGTGTGTATCGCATAATGATTTTGTGTTGGTCTGTTCCGCTGTTGGACTGTTCAGCGGTTGCTTAGAGTTCTTATTTTTGGGATTGGCCTGTCTACAAGGTAACAGCTAAGTTTTAAAGACACTATTGTATTGTGTAGCTTTTTTCTTTGTTTTAGATGATTACATCATCACTGTCTACGTTCTAATGAGATCCAGCCAAGGTTTTAAGGTATTCCCCAAAAATTGGGCACATGCAAATGTTCCTATGCTTAAGACTTAATACACAAAGATTACGTTATGTCCCAGCCGTAGGGCATTTGTTTATCAAGGGCAGGTTTGGTGAATTAGGTGCTAAGCCAAAGTAAACACAGCCTACAACAGGACAAATTAAGGTGGCACTGACTGTGGTGACTACTGACACCAAATATACTCATGAATCAAGGCAAAGACCCTAGCTAGTTGGCAAGGCATTATGCAAGGGTGTTAGCATCTTAGATGGGTCTGATTTCATAAGCTGATACTAGCTGCCATGACAACTGTTACAATTATAGTAGTGTTATGTAGGGCCTTATGATGGATGTTTCTTAACAGTTTGTCATCATAACTGTTGCGTCTGTTGTCATAAGCTGATACCTGCTGCCGTGACATATCTTTACTTTACCTGCTGCCGTGACATATCTTTACTTTACCTGCTGCCGTGACGTATCTTTACTTTACCTGCTGCCGTGACATATCTTTACTTTACCTGCTGCCGTGACATATCTTTACTTTACCTGCTGCCGTGACGTATCTTTACTTTACCTGCTGCCGTGACATATCTTTACTTTACCTGCTGCCGTGACGTATCTTTACTTTACCTGCTGCCGTGACGTATCTTTACTTTACCTGCTGCCGTGACGTATCTTTACTTTACCTGCTGCCGTGACATATCTTTACTTTACCTGCTGCCGTGACGTATCTTTACTTTACCTGCTGCCGTGACATATCTTTACTTTACCTGCTGCCGTGACGTATCTTTACTTTACCTGCTGCCGTGACGTATCTTTACTTTACCTGCTGCCGTGACGTATCTTTACTTTACCTGCTGCCGTGACATATCTTTACTTTACCTGCTGCCGTGACGTATCTTTACTTTACCTGCTGCCGTGACATATCTTTACTTTACCTGCTGCCGTGACATATCTTTACTGGCTTTATTTTCCACGTTTAAAATGGAATTAAGAAAAGGAGACAACAAATTCAGGACCGTTATATACATTATATATTAACCCCAGCTGTTTAGTAGAGATGTCACACCTTACTGGGTGGCTAGGGACATTAACCCCAGCTGTTTAGGAGAGATATCACACCTTACTGGGTGGCTAGGGACATTAATCCCAGCTGTTTAGGAGAGATATCACACCTGGCACAAATGATTGTCTAGTTGTGTTTTTCATGCAGGCTGGTGCCCTATACCTGCACCCAGAGAGTAGTTCCAAGTCCAGGTTTATAGCAACAAATTTCGTATTATAACACTCTTATGTAGGATGTTATGATGGAAGTTTCAAGTCTTCATGCCCAAATGACTCGCCAGTCCTCCCAGACCATAGACCATAGATCTGTTCTCATTCCAGGGTGTCTGTTCCCCCAGACGTTTAATTGTGGGCATATAAATGCCCACTTAAACCCACTGCCAACCTCTGCCAGGCTGCCAGCCAGATCCATTAGCTTTTTTCAGCCTCCACAGAGAGTCATTTCTTCTGAGGCACTAATCCCTTTGACTTTCTCTGAGCGTTCTCTCATTTACTCCCATGTTAACCTTCTGTGGTTTGAACTTCTTCTTTTGCCATCTGTTTTGTTAGGGCGTATTTCCGAGTCATTAAGATTCTCTTAGAACAAGAGACTTCAGCTAGTGTGCACTTGTTCAGTTCCCTTCACTGATCTGAAAGGAAATGGCTGGTATGGTCTCTAGATGACCAAGTTACAAAGGACGTACTAACATGTGCAATAAAGGGTATATCATCAGAGGGTACGTTGCCAACTAGTAGATGGCTTTAGACTGGGTAAGGTTGAAGAATTTTGGCATTGGTAGCGATAATGTCGCACTGCTGTCCATCCTATTGCCAGATAGTGATGACCCTGTCAGCAGTGGTCTTTTTTGACCCATCCTATGACTCACCTACTGCCATTGAGCAAGGCACTTAACTAGAGGTCGACCGACTATGATTTTTCAACGCCGATACCGATTAATCTGCCGTTATCTTTTTTTTTTTTACATTTATTTTTAATAATGACAATTACAACACTGAATTAACACTTATTTTAACTTAATATAATACATCAATAAAAATCAATTTAGCTTCAAATAAAATAAAACATGTTCAATTTGGTTTAAATAATGCAAAAACAAAGTGTTGTTGGAGAGGAAAGTAAAAGTGCAATATGTGCCATGTAAAAAAGCTAACGTTTCAGTTCCTTGCTCAGAACATGAGAACTTCTGGTGGTTCCTTTTAACATGAGTCTTCAATATTCCCAGGTAAGAAGTTTTAGGTTGTAGTTATTATAGGAATTATAGGACAATTTCTCTCCTATACGATTTGTTTTTCATATACCTTTGACTATTGGAAGTTCTTATAGGCACTTTGGTATTGCCAGTGTAACAGTATAGCTTCCGTCCCTCTCCTCGCCCCTACCTGGGGTCGAACCAGGAACACATCAACAACAGCCAGCCTCGAAGCAGCGTGACCCATCGCTCCATAAAAGCTGTGGTCCTTTCAGAGCAAGGGGTACAACCACTCCAAGTCTCAGAGCGAGTGACGTTTCAAATGCTATTAGCGCACTAGCTAGCCATTTCACATCGGTTACACCAGCCTAATCTCGGGAGTTGATAGGTTTGAAGTCATAAACAGCTCAATGCTTGAAGCACAGCGACGAGCTGCTGGCAAAACGCACTAAAGTGCTGTTTGAATGAATGCTTACAAGCCTGCTGGCGCCTACCATCGCTCAGTCAGACTGCTCTATCAAATCGTAGACTTAATTATAACATAATAACACAGAAATACGAGCCTTAGTTTCCGGATTCAACCATGTTAATGACCTATCATCTCGAAAACAAGGCGTTTATTCTTTCAGTGAAATACGGAACCTTTCCATATTTTATCTAATGGGTGGCAAGTCTAAATATTCCTGTTACATTGCACAACCTTCAATGTTATGTCATAATTACGTAAAAAATTCTGGCAAATTAGGCAGCCCAAACTATTGCATATACACTGACTGCGTGCAATGAACGCAAGAGAAGTGACACAATTTCACCTGGCTAATATTGCCTGCTAACCTGGATTTCGTTTAGCAAAATATGCAGGTTTAAAAATATATACTTCTGTGGATTGATTTTAAGAAAGGCATTGATGTTTATGGTTAGGTACAGTCGTGCAACGATTGTGCTTTTTTCGCAAATGCGCTTTTGTTAAATCATCCCCAGTTTGTCGAAGTTGGCTGTCTTTGTTCGGAAGAAATGGTCTTCACAGAGTTCGCAACGAGCCAGGTTAACAGGCAATATTAACTAAATATGCAGGTATACTTGTGTATTGATTTTAAGAAAGGCATTGATGTTTATGGTTAGGTACACATTGGAGCAAGACGGTCCTTTTTCGCGAATACGCTCCGCATCGATTATATGCAACGCAGGACACGCTAGATAAACTAGTAATATCATCAACCATGTGATCGTCAACTAGTGATTATGATTGATTGATTGTTTTATATAAGATAAGTTTAATGCTAGCTAGCAACTTACCTTGGCTTCTTACTGCATTCGCGTAACAGCGTTGGACTAGTTAACTGTAAGGTTGCAAGATTGAATCCCCGAGCTGACAAGGTAAAAATCTGTTGTTCTGCCCCTGAACAAGGCAGTTAACCCACCGTTCCTCGTTGAAAATAAGAATGTGTTCTTAACTGACTTGCCTAGTTAAATAAAGGATAAATAAAGGTGTAAAAAAAAAAGAAATCTGCCAAATCGGTGTCCAAAAACACAGATTTCCGATTGTTATGAAAACCGATACCGATTAATCGGTCGACCTCTATACTTAACCCCTAACCTCCTCTGTGCTGCTCCCAGCATAACCCCTAACCTGCTCTGTGCTGCTCCCAGCCTACCCCCTAACCTCCTCTGTGCTGCTCCCAGCCTACCCCCTAACCTCCTCTGTGCTGCTCCCAGCCTAACCTCTAACCTCCTCTGTGCTGCTCCCAGCCTAACCCCTAACCTCCTCTGTGCTGTCCGGTTTAGGGGAGGGTTTGGCCCAGCGTTGTCCGGGTTATGGGAGGGTTTGGCCCAGCGTTGTCTGGGTTAGGGGAGGGTTTGGCCCATTGTTGTCCGGGTTAGGGGAGGGTTTGGCCCAGCGTTGTCCGGGTTAGGGGAGGGTTTGGCCCAGCGTTGTCCGGGTTAGAGGAGGGTTTGGCCCAGCGTTGTCCGGGTTAGAGGAGGGTTTGGCCCAGCGTTGTCCGGCTTAGAGGAGGGTTTGGCCCAGCGTTGTCCGGCTTAGAGGAGGGTTTGGCCCAGCGTTGTCCGGCTTAGAGGAGGGTTTGGCCCAGCGTTGTCCGGGTTAGAGGAGGGTTTGGCCCAGCGTTGTCCGGGTTAGGGGAGGGTTTGGCCCAGCGTTGTCCGGGTTAGGGGAGGGTTTGGCCCAGCGTTGTCTGGGTTAGGGGAGGGTTTGGCCCAGCGTTGTCCGGGTTAGGGGAGGGTTTGGCCCAGCGTTGTCCGGGTTAGGGGAGGGTTTGGCCCAGCATTGTCCGGGTTAGAGGAGGGTTTGGCCGACAGGGATGTCCTTGTCCCATCACGCACTAGCGACTCCTGTAGCAGGCCGGGCACAGTGCATGCTGACACGGTCGTCGCCAGGTGTACGGTGTTTCCTCCGACACATTGGTGCAGCTGGCTTCCGGGTTAAGTGGGCATTGTGTCAAGAAGCAGCGCGGCTTGGTTGGGTTGTGTTTTGGAGGACGCGCGGCTCTCGACCTTCGCTTCTCCTGAGTCCGTACGGGAGTTGCGGCGATAAGACAAGACTATAACTACCAATCGGATACCATGAAATTGGGGAGAAAAAAAAAGTGTTAAAAAAATACAAATAAAAAAAAGGTTGATTTTGTTTATGCCTCTCCCTCTTCCCTCCCTCTTCCAGGTTGACGCGGGCCGACCGCCAGCTGCTGTGGGATCAGCGGCACCACTGCCGGGCCTACACCCATAGCCTGCCTAAGGTGCTGGCCAGCGCCCCCAGCTGGGACTGGGGCAGCATGGCTGAGATCCACTCCCTCCTCCATCACTGGCCCTCGCTTCAACCAGTCTGTGCCCTGGAGCTGCTTCACTCTAAGTACGTGTGGCGTACACATACACACAGATTCTCTTGAACACTTGATACACTTTTTTTGAAATGTTGAGAGAAGTTGTTTGAGAGAGCTCGAGTTTGATTCATTGGCAATAGAAAAAAGTTTGATTTGTAAAATGGGAGGTGCAAGTTGATATCACCGGAGTCTTTTATATTTCTGTGTGTGTTAGCTTGAGAGCTAAGAGAATGTAACCTATACTACTTAAATCACCTGTTTGACTATAGTTCAATAAATGGTAGACAGTCAGATTGTACTTTACTGTAAGGAACATAGGTTGAAGGTCACTCTGTCGGTCTTTGTTTCTGTCCTGCAGGTTTGCTGACACAGAGGTGAGGAGTGTGGCTGTCAGCTGGATCGAATCCAGCAGTGATGACGAGTTGGCCGACTACCTGCCTCAGCTAGTGCAGGTAGACAGTGTGTATATACACACACACACACACACACACACAGGAAATCATTTTGTTAGTGACTCTGAATGCTTTCCTCACCCCATCTCCTTGTCCCTGTTCTTTTGGCTCTCTCAGGCCCTGAAGTTTGAGTGTCACCTAAAGAATGCCTTGGTCATGTTCCTACTGTCCAGAGCACAGGGCAACGTCAGTATCGCCCACTACCTGTACTGGTGAGTCTCCACCCACTGAACTAGTAGCATAGTATATAATATGGTGTATATAACATAGCATATCATATTATAAACTGGGTGGTTCAAGCCCTGAATGCTGATTGGCTGACAGCTTTGGTATATCAGACCGTATACCACGGGTATGACAAAACACTTATTTTTACTGCTCTTATTACATTGGTAAACAGTTTATAATAGCAATAAGGCACCTCGGGGGTTTGTGGTATATGGCCAATATACCATGGCTAAGGGCTGTGTCCAGGCACTCTGCGTTGCGTCGTGCGTAAGAACAGCCCTTAGTCGTGATATATTGGCCATATACCACACCCCCACGGGCCTTATTTATTAAGTATAATATATAGCATAATATATTGTGTAGCATAGTATATAGATATACATGGCCTCTGCTAAGTGGTCTGGACCTTTATGGAACAGGAGGTAGTGTGCTTGTCCCGGACACCCAAAACAGATCATTTTAAGTCAGTATCTAGGCTGGGAACTGTCGTAGGACTACATGTAGTATCTAAAAAGCCACAGTAATCTCTACAGAGCTATTAGCGATATCAACAGCTTTGTCTGATCCCATTGTACTCGGATCCTCTCTCCCCCACCAGGCTACTGAGAGATGCAGTTCTAGACCCTGCGTTTGGCCGGAGGTATGACCAAGTGCTGGGGTCCCTGCTGTGTCTGTGTGGGGCCGGCCTCCGGGATGAGCTGGACAAACAGACCCGCCTGGTCACTCTGCTGGGGGAGCTGGCCGAGAAGGTCCGGCAGGCCGGGGGCTCCACACGACAGGTGATGGGGCTAGGAAACACTACTAGAATGTCCAACCTATACCTCAGGGAGCCTCTAAAAGGGCTTGTTGATACTTTATTTTACAGTCAGCTGTTCATCTTGTATTTAATTATGGTAGGGATGTCCTGTTAACCCAATGAGTCCCGCCCCTGTGATTTAGGACCTCAAACCCCTTTTCAACATTGTGAGTTTGAGCTATAGAACTCGTCTATTTCTTCGGCATCCGTTGGTACCAACCAACCGTCTGTGTAATTTACCGGGGCTGAGCTAGAGCGGTGTTTGTGAGACGAGGGCGGATCTCGGATGGGACCCGGGGCCAGAATGGTTTGAATTACAAACTACTAAAAGCTATCTATGAAAAGCTGAGACTCTATCGAACATGCACATGTAACATGTTTTGCTCTATGACGCTCACAAGCTACATAAAAGTTGTTAGAAAGTACGAGGTTCTTCTACGTAGAAGATAAAAGGAAATCCCTGGACATAGTGTCTATAATAGTTTAATAAGTTCACATAGAGTTGTTACTGACTAGTTGGATATTAATTTCCCACTCAGCAAACAATTTCTGTGTTTACAGCATTCATGTAAATTCATTTTGAGCAGACTTTATTTTGTTTATTGACATTTGTCAATAAAACTCATGAATGCAACTGTTTGTCAAATAGGGTTGTGTTCTACTTTTAGCCCTGGTTGGTTGTCCTGAAAGGGAAATGATAAAACACTTCATTGTGAAGCTAAATATAAGGGCTGGACATGCAGCTAACTGAAAGTCAGATAAATTCAAATAGGATTTTTGCTGGGGTCTCGGGACTGAAATGGTTAAAATCACTTTTATTTCATTTGGTACCAGTTATTTAAAAATAGTTTAAGTTTCCAATTTTTACCTTGTAATTCTGTTGTAAATATCAGCTAAACGATGAAATAAAGCGCTGTCAAACGTTAATTGGTTGACAGTAATTCAACTATTTGTATGTGTCTCCAGGTGGTGCTCCAGGAGGGTCTGGAGAGGATGCAGTCATTCTTCCAGAGGAACAGCTGCAGGCTGCCCCTCAGCCCCAGCCTGGAGGCCAAACAACTCAATATCAAGGTAAGGCCATTGTCCACCAATGGAAAGAGTGACCCAAAGCTTGACCATTCACTCTGCAAATGCCCATTTGACCATCAAAATAATTTTTACCATCTCAACAACATATGGACTATGACCCATACCAGGGTTTCTGTTAGCCAGCTTTTGGCTGATTTTTAAATAAAAATAAATAAATAGTTGCCCGCGAAATTGCCCGAAAAAATCCATTGCAATTGTGTGTCCGCCTAGAGGGGATTCTTTCTTCAAAACAGAGTAAAGACAGCCTCCAGATCGCTCCTTATTGAGTACAAGGTAACAAGGCTGATGTGCATCAAGCTGCTCCAAGGAGTTGGACAGTTTTGATTTCCCAACAGCAGCAGCTCACTTTGAGCAGGCCAATGTCCTCTGCAAACGCAAGTAAATTAGAGGCAAATTGTGTTCCTCAGGCCCTTTTCTAGCAGTTCTGCTGCCGCCCTAGGCAAGACCAACATATGCCACCCCTGTCTCATGTATAGTTTAAAGATTTGGAATGGATTGATAGACTAGAGCAGGGCTGCCCAACCCTTTTCCTGGAGATCTACTGTGCTGTAGGTTTTCAGTCCAACCCTCTTCCTGGAGATCTACTGTCCTGTAGGTTTTCAGTCCAACCCTCTTCCTGGAGATCAACTGTCCTGTAGGTTTTCAGTCCAACCCTCTTCCTGGAGATCTACTGTCCTGTAGGTTTTCAGTCCAACCCTAATTTAGCATATCTGATTCAGCTAGTTAAGGTCTTGTTGAACAGCTAATTAGTAGAATCAGGTGTGTTAAATAAGGGTTGGACTGAAAACCCACAGGACGGTAGATCTCCAGGAAGAGGGTTGGACAGAACCCACAGGACAGTAGATCTCCAGGAAGAGGGTTGGACAGAACCTACAGGACAGTAGATCTCCAGGAAGAGAGTTGGGCAACAGGCAATGTTTTGCTTAGGATAATTTATCTTCTGCTAAGACTAATTACAATCATGTAAATATGATTTTGAGCCCTGTGGGTAGCCGCCCTAATGTGTTTCGCACCCAATGCATATGGATGTTCGGTAAACCCTGACACATAATGTAGTCGTCCTAGTGACTGGTGACGTCACCATAACCTCTACCATCCAAACGCTGACTGGCACTTCATCTACAGGTCACTTCAGTTACCCCCACCACCTCTGTTGTAAGAGGCCGTTGACTAGAATAGTGTGTGTGTGTGTGCTGTCCCCGATTGCTCCTCTTTTCCTGTCTGAGTGTTTTGCTCCATTCTCACGGCCATGTTTCTCACCGCTGGGCAAGTGTGTTTGTATATGAGAGGTCGTATTTGTTGTTGGAGTATGTGTTTTGCTCAGAGGTGTATCTGACCACAATCTCGTACCAGACAAGCCTAGGCGATGCCCCCTCATTGAATAAAATCCGCCCTTTGTCTCCCTAAAGCAGGCTAGTGCTCCCAGGGGCCAAGGAAGGCTTGTATAACTAACCACAGGGGCTCTCTCTTTGTGTGTGTGTTTGCGCACGTGTGTATGTACAGTCGTGCTCTTTTTTCAACTCCAACGCGGTGCCCTTGAAGCTGGCCCTGGTGAACTCCGACCCTCTGGGAGAGGAGATCAACGTCATGTTCAAGGTGGGTGGCTGGGACACGCTGATCCTAGATCAGCATTCCTACTTTAAACACTCCTGGGATATATTTAGTGCTGATCTAGGACCAGTTTTGCCTTGTAAATTGCTGAACCTATATTAACACTCCTATTCTGGCCACGTTTTGTGAATGGGGGTCCAAACATAGCTATTTATATCAGATTAGACGACTAGATTATATTTCTATGGCGCCAGAGTCTCTGAAAAGATGCAAAATTCCATAGACAAGCAATTTATCTCAAATGTAATACTAAGTAATCCATGAAATACCTTGACACGTTCTAGAACACATTCTCTGCATGACTTACAGCAGACTTCACCATTCCTTCTGGAGTATTTGAAGCTTGAAGGAATGCAGGAATACATTCTAAAGAGTTCCCTTTGTGTTTTGATGCTATAACAGCTTAATATCAACGCTGCCTTGTCCATTATCTTCTCCATAGGGAAGAGATCAGTTACTGCACTCGTTTGCATTGTCTTTCATAGTTGAAACGGCACCACCTGGTGGCATAATATAACACCAGACCCTGACGATAGAATGTGTTCGGGAGTCTTTGTTTGACCAGACTTGCAGACACACAGATGGAATGAAACTCCTTAATGAGAATATTGTAATACGTATCTGTGGATGGTAACTAATGTGTGTGTGGTCTACTAGGTGGGAGAGGACCTGAGGCAGGACATGCTGGCTCTGCAGATGATCCGGGTCATGGACCGCATCTGGCTTCAGGAGGGACTGGACCTGCGCATCGTCAACTTCAAATGCATTTCCACCGGGAAAGACAACGGTACTACACACACAGACTAGAACTCACACTCAAATCACCAGCTAAATCATTCTGATTTGATTGAAACTTACTGAAACCTGTTTGTCCTCATCACAACACGACCTCTGTGGCTCTGATTCTACCATTCTGGCCATTATAAAACTAGCTCAAAGTGGATGCCACTGCACCGTCTCAGACAGATTTCATTGGGTGATTGTTAGATGATTGCTGATGAACTTGGTTCTCTGCGTCATATTACATCCGGTTTACTAATTTATAAATGTGTACTCATGCCATGCCTGCAGTTTTGACGTGGTTCTGTATGTGTGTTGCCAGGAATGGTGGAGCTGGTGCCGTCCTCCGACACCCTGAGGAAGATCCAGGCGGAGTACGGGGTGACGGGCTCCTTTAAGGACAAGCCCCTGGCGGAGTGGCTCCGCAAGTACAACCCCGCTGAGGACGAGTACGACAAGGTAACTGTCTGACCCCGAAACTTTACCCTCTGACCTTTGAACCCTAACACAGACTCTTACAGAGGGTGAGGTTGGGACTGATGATGACTTCTACGCTTTATTTCTTGTCTGTATTCAATATGCATAAATGTTACACACTGATTTGTCCTTGATATCAATGCATGATTCAGCTGAAAGTCCCAATTTACGTATGCAGATCTCTATTGAGCATTAGCTCAGAGTTCCGAGTTCCTTTTGGATTGAGGACAAGATACTGTAGGGCTTTTCACACTGAGCTGAATGGCTCCAAGTCCAGCTGTTCTGAGCTGCCCTGGTTACACGTCCACCATAGTTGCTGGAACAGTGCTGAAGAGGGCAATGTGAACCAAAGAAATCCAATCCAGCACAGTTTGGTTTGGCTCGGCATGATAGTGTGAAAATGTTGTGTATCTGACGACGACTCTCTGCCCCTCTCTGTGTGTGTCCAGGCTTCGGAGAACTTCATTTACTCGTGTGCGGGCTGCTGCGTGGCCACCTACGTGCTGGGTATCTGCGACCGCCACAACGACAACATCATGCTGCGCTCCACCGGTCACATGTTCCACATCGACTTTGGCAAGTTTCTGGGCCACGCCCAGATGTTCGGCAGCTTCAAAAGGTAAGAATGTTACCTGCGGTGGTCTAAGCTGCTTCTTTACAACACATGTAACAGTGTTCAGCATGGGTAACCTGCTTCCTCCAGAACACACGTTGTAACAGTGTTAGCATGGGTAACCTGCTTCCTCCAGAACACACGTTGTAACAGTGTTAGCATGGGTAACCTGCTTCCTCCAGAACACACGTTGTAACAGTGTTAACATGGGTAACCTGCTTCCTGCAGAACACACGTTGTAACATGGGTAACCTGCTTCCTCCAGAACACACGTTGTAACAGTGTTAGCATGGGTAACCTGCTTCCTCCAGAACACACGTTGTAACAGTGTTAGCATGGGTAACCTGCTTCCTCCAGAACAAACGTTGTAACAGTGTTCAGCATGGGTAACCTGCTTCCTCCAGAACACACGTTGTAACAGTGTTAGCATGGGTAACCTGCTTCCTCCAGAACACACGTTGTAACAGTGTTAGCATGGGTAACCTGCTTCCTCCAGAACAAACGTTGTAACAGTGTTCAGCATGGGTAACCTGCTTCCTCCAGAACACACGTTGTAACAGTGTTAACATGGGTAACCTGCTTCCTGCAGAACACACGTTGTAACAGTGTTAACATGGGTAACCTGCTTCCTGCAGAACACACGTTGTAACATGGGTAACCTGCTTCCTGCAGAACACACGTTGTAACAGTGTTAGCATGGGTAACCTGCTTCCTCCAGAACACACGTTGTAACAGTGTTAGCATGGGTAACCTGCTTCCTGCAGAACACACGTTGTAACAGTGTTAGCATGGGTAACCTGCTTCCTCCAGAACACATGTTGTAACAGTGTTAGCATGGGTAACCTGCTTCCTGCAGAACACACGTTGTAACAGTGTTAACATGGGTAACCTGCTTCCTCCAGAGCACATGCAACAGTGCTAACAAATCTGACACACTACTCTTCTAGCACACTCCCTCACTCCCTCCCCCCTAACTTTTACTGTTTCTTCCCACTCCTTAGTAAAAGTCAATTGTGTGCTTAGTTAAAATACTAGAAGTAAAGGTTTATTGACAACAAGGACGTGTGCTCTGAGAACCATTTGCACTCCAGATGGGGCCTGAGTGTTCTTTCTCTGACTTAGACCTGGGAAACCAGAAAGTAGGTTGTTCTCAGCTGTCCATACAAAATGACATGTAGGCCCAGCTTGGTTGAAGATGGACTCTGCAGTGGGTGGAAACAGTGTCCGCCCCAACACTGTTGTTTTGGTTTTGTTGACAAAGTGGAGGTGAGGAGTGTCGTGGTATAAACATGTGCAGTAGATATTCTGCTGTTCTATCGCACGTCAAAGTCTGAGGGAAGAGAACTTAGTTTGTGGTTTGTAGTAACTTTGCAAACAGACGTGGCAGTTTCACCATTAAGGATTCCAGCTTTAAACCAGACTGAACGCTATGCACACCATTTAACCAGGTTACATGCGTCCCATGTTTTATTGAGTCCTTCTCTCCCTCCCCTTCTCCCAGGGACCGTGCTCCATTCGTGCTTACCTCTGACATGGCCTACGTGATCAACGGGGGAGAGAGGCCCACCAGTCGCTTCCAGCTGTTTGTGGACCTGTGCTCCCAGGCCTACAACCTCATCCGCAAACACTCAGGCCTCATCCTCAACCTGCTCTCCCTGGTAATAACTAAAACTCTACTCTCAAGTTCCAGTTCTATCCTGGTCCCAGATCAGCATGTACTGTATAGCCTACTCCTATGGTTGTTGTCATGCCAAACATTTAACGTGACAACGACCAGAGGAGTCGGAAATGGAACAAAACCAGATCTGGGACCAGACTAGTTAAGACCAAGTTCAAGTCGTATAACTACATTGGCCTTTTATAGGAATTTACCTGGCATTCCTTGAGTTTGCATGATAAATAATTTACACCAATGGAGGGGAGGCCAAGGTGCACAGGACAGCTGAAAGATAGATCAGTCGCAGGACCACTGAAGGATGGATGGGTCACAAAGAGACTGCTTCATGAAATAAGTGTTTTTAAAAGTGTGATGCCAGCCTAGTATATAACTGGTAATGATTACTCTCCTGATTACTCCTCCTTGCCTGGGTATTTTATTTTTTGTTTGGCCGTGGTGATGGCCCAAGGAATTTCTTGAGTGTTATCTTAGGGATTCAAATGCTCTACTCTAGCCTCGAATCAAACCTTGCTGGCTACAGTATTACCTTCCTCAAATCATTGGTTCTTATAGTCTTTTGTTACTAAATCATTTTGTTGTACATTATAATGTATTGCATTTGCAATTATAAAACCGTTTTTTACTGTCTCAAAGCAAAACAAATTTGTGTGTGTGTGTGTGTGTGTGTGTGTGATTGACAGATGACGTTGTCAGGCCTACCAGAGCTGACGGGAAATCAGGACCTGAAGTATGTATACGACGCTCTGCAGCCCCAGACCACCGACGCAGAGGCCACCATCTTCTTCACCAGGTACATAGAGACACATATTACCATATATTAACGATCAACTGCCCCTTATGAACCAACTTATCTGGTTTAAACAGCCTATGTGGCATCGATATAGTCAAAAACAGGGGTTGGAACCAAACCGGAAAATAACGTAATATTTTGAGGAACAGAATCAAAACCAGGGAATGACTGTGATCTATACTGTTTCGGAACAGAAGCATTATTTTAAAAGGATGGGAAACGGTCATTCATGTTATTTTACGTTCTGGGCATTTTTTTAGTCACACAAAAAATGCAACAAAGCGCCTATGCAAAGACCTCAAACTAATCCAGTGTCTGCCTGCCAGTTGAAAACCTTTGCCTCTGTGAGCTTCCTGCCCCTCCCCCTCTACTAGAATAATACTGACGTTACAAGTGTGACTCAGAAATTGTGGAGAGATATTTTTAATTAGAGAATGGATTAACTTTTTCAAAGCTAGTTAAGGATACTAAAGTTCACATTTCACATTGGATTTATTAACTTCAAAAAGGTAAGACGTGTTTTTATTTTATTATTCTGGTGCCGCTCTACAGAAAAGCTTGCTAGCTAGCTAGTTTTGGTCCAACAAAGACATTCAACGTTCCTCCATAGAAGCCGGTCCTCCGTAGGTATAATTCTTTGGGCCTTATTCAGATAATGCATGTCATAACAAGAAGATTCCCAGCGCTTCAAGCCAAGCCGTCCTCCTCCACCCTCCTTCACACTCTCCCCACCTGCAAAATTTCAGTTGCATCTTGCGTCCTACACTTGTCTGTCCAATGCATGTAAATAACGTGCCCACGCCATAGCAAGCTGCTCTATCCACAAAGTTTGGTTAAGTAACTTAGTGTCAAGCCCCGCCCCCCCCCACAAAAAAAAGGTACAGAAAGGAAGGATATAAACTTAATTTTGAACCAGTTCAGAACTTTATTTAGCTGTTCTGAAGAGTGGAACAGAATGAAAAAAATAGTGGTTCTGTTCAGAACTAAATGATTGGAAAATAATTTGGGTTCCAACCCCTGGTCAGAAACATGTGTTAATAGGATTGTTTTGGTCATAAAGTCTCTCGCACAAAACACTTTTTTTGTGTGACTGTGTTACAATTTACTGAGGTATTGGGTATGGGTTACGATCATGCCCACTTGCCCAGTAACAGCTGCATGTGCTCTATCCAATCATATAGCAGACAGAACCTCCTGAGAGTGAGACAGACCTGCCCATTACGCAGACCCTCTGACTTGTTTACCTAAGACAACACGTCGCCCGCCAATGTCATGTTGAAATAACCCTTGGCGCTAAACCCTTCATGGGTTGGCCACGGGCTGATTGACTCTAGTGTCAATCACTTGAGAAATGAAACAATCAGAACACACCTAACTGCAACTTGTCAATATTCCAAAACCCATTTGCGAACATGTTGTTTTTCCCCCAACCTGATATGGAACTCTGCCAGACAGACGCATACTCAGTTATTAATAGATAGTGAGAAAGTTGTAAAAAACAAAATGGCACTGAAGCACACGTCGCCACTCGCCAGGGACTTGACAAGCTGATTGTGGTCTGGCTGCTCAATGTGCTTGCTAGCTACTATTTGCTAGCTTCATTAACAGACACGGAGTTGGAACTTAGCTTGCCAGCTAGTGATTTTGGGCACTGATAAACATCATGTAGCTTGTAGTAGTAGTATTTACGATACTTTGACCGCTGATGAGGAAGTTGTAGACATGTTATTGTTCTCAGCAATCAGTCTTGAGCGTGCAGACAGATTTTCCCGACTCGATTGACTATATGCAGTGCACCGTCTAGTTTTTCCTGCAAATGTTTTCACTTGAGAAATACTGCACCAAAAACATTAGCTAGATGTAAAATTGTGCGACTAAGACCTCTTCAAAAATGTCTAAATTAATTACATTTAAAACATTTTTTTATCGTAGTTTAATTCTAAGTGACTATTTTCAGAACGTTGCTACGGTGACTTAGGGTTGCTTATTCCCTCCTGATTCCGGGAATCCTCCAACCAGGATCTCGGGACAACCAGCAAATTTATTGAAAGGTCCAGGAATTTTGCAACAGTACTCAGGAGGGACAAACAACAGTACCTCCCAGTGCAAACATAACACAACCTCAAGACAACTCGTTTGGCTTGAGTCATGGCCGCTAGCATTTCTTAATGAGCAGTCTTCAAAAGAAGGCCAAATAGGAAGCGCAATCTACCTTCAACATAATATATTAGAGGCCACCATCTTCACCAGGTGCTGTCTGTTAAGTGTTTGTTTTCCCACAAACTCTCTGGTGATTATCTTGAAACAAGTTGCACTGTTCCACTTTGAGCCTCTGTCACAGCCATTGTTCTGCCTTACAGTGCAAAATGCACCTGAACTCTTACTCTGTTTAGGAGCTTGAATTAGTTTCACTTGAAAAAAGCAAACCGTAGTCTCAAATAAAATCTAACTTGGCTGAAATGGAATAGTGGGAAACTGTGGACTTTCCCCACAATGCCCAGCTGGTGGCAGCATAACAAGGATGTATATAAACCCTGGACTGCAACCAATCCTCCGTCATTAACACAATGGAAAGGTCCAATTCTTTATCCAAGTGTTGAAAGTGTGTGGGCGATGTATAGAAACATTATGGTGTGTTTTGACACCATGTGGCGGAGAGTAATGCGGGCCTTGGAGAAGGGTTGTGAGAAATAAATCACTATTTACCTGATTTGTTTAATATTAATAGTTAACAATAACATGCTTAACAAATTGTAAAGACGTATCTTTAGTGCCAATGCTGTGCTTCTGAGAGAGGATGGTTCTTCTCTTCCACGTTCACTCCCCACAGCTGGTCTTGTAGTCAAGGACATGATAGAGATAAGCTTGAGGAACAGATAGACCTGTATTGTTTCAAGGTCTCTGCTTCTGAGTAACCTGATCACACGGCAAATGACCAAGAGCCTCTGAGAAGTGACCACAGTTCTTCAGCCCATCCTTTTCATTTACTATCTTCCAAGGGCACAGCTGTGGGGAGATGGAAGAGAACGGAGGCTAGCTTGGAGAAGGGAGTAAACGGAACTGCCCTTATCACTTGTTTGTCCACTATGACCCGATACACCGGGCCACAAGAAGAAAACAAGGAAGCTTATGATGCCTTGATTTGCTGGGGAGGGGTGGAACCAACCAAGACTAAGCAGTTATTGTGTCTCTGTATTCTTCAAGCACTCTATTCACCCTGTGTGTGTTGTATTGACCTGCTCCCTCATTAATAAGTGAGTAAAGATTTAGTTGAAGTGTAAACTTGTGTGATAAGTTTCTCTCCTCATTTGATAATACAGAAATAACCACCACAGGGTCTGGGCAGGTGTGATGTAGTTCATGTTTGTGTGATGTCTTTGTATGTTCTGTTTTGTTAAATGGTTTTATAAAATAATAATGTAATGATACCTGGATTGCTGATACTATGTATTGGCTAATGAGAGGCTTTGAAGCCAGTGTTGCGGTCCCCCATAGGAATGAATTGAATTCTATAGTATTTCATTTAAATGTTTCGAGGACAAAATGACTTGTATATAAATACTTTTTTGTTCTAGTGAGGACAGTAACATTAGTACTTTCTAAAAATTGTTACTTTAACCCTTAGCCTTTTCGTGGTTGCTTCCCCCTCAGAAATCTAACATAATAATAAAATCCCCATACAAATCCGTCCGTTTAAGCTAGAGAGATGCATGGGCTGTGTATCAATCCACCGATATCACCCTTCCGCATCTGCGGTGAAAAGTGGCAGAGCTAGAGCGGTGTTTGTCAGATCATGAGACATCCTGATATTCAGTCTCTCACGAAAATGTCTGCAGCGTCCGTCTGCAGCGTCCATCAAACTATTTGAAAGCTGAGACTTACGAACACGATGGTGTTCTCCGTTTTGCTCTAGGACACTCACTAGACTCGTCTGACTTCTGTCTGATCGGTTTGGGCTACACACTAATATGATCCCTCTGTGGAAAGCTGAGACTCTCTGACATGATGGGACGCCCACAAGACCCACCTGAATATCCCCAGTGCCAGTTTTAAAAAATGAATGGAAGTGTATATATGGAGAAAGTTTAGTACCTAAAATAAGGGATAAATAATGTTTTTCCTGATCTTTCTTATATCTCTCAGATTGTTCTGAAGTGTCTGTCCTAACTTCCTTTAGATTTTTTTGGGGGGACTGTTGTTCCATGTAGGGAATCTGTTATTCAGTGTGTTTCTATAGCAGGAATGTGAAATTCAATGTTTCATCCAGAAAATGTTTTATATATTTTTAGATTTCTTAAGAATAAACGTGGCAAAAACACATGTAGACTAATATATTTTTATAGCGTCCCAAATAGTTTTTTACAATGATGGTGGAGTACCAAGATGGATTTACAGTGGCTTCAAAACAGCACCCCCTGTTAGTATTCTAGTGTATATATACATCACCGCAACATAACATTATGAACGCCTTAGAACTCCCAGTTACTAGCCTAAAACATTGATGTGAAATGCTGCTATTAGCCATGTTATATCTACCATTTACCTCCTGTCTCTCTTCTTCCTCTGTGTAATAGATTAATTCAACAACATACTCCCTTTTGTCTGAAGTTTAACCTTCTTTCCCTCCCTCCAGGTTGATCGAATCCAGCCTGGGCAGCGTGGCCACCAAGTTCAACTTCTTCATCCACAACCTGGCCCAGCTGCGCTTCTCTGGCCTACCGTCCAACGACGAGCCCATCCTGTCCTTCTCCCCCAAGACCTACACGCTGAAGCAGGAGGGGCGCATCCGCGATGCCTCCATCTTCTCCTTCCAGAAGAGATACAACCCCGACAAGCACTACGTGAGTCTCCAACCAGAGACGTACATATATTCATGTCTACTGATGTGTTTTCATATACCATGGTCTCACTGTTCCTTCACTGACAGGGCCTAGTTTTCCTATAGGATGCCAGAAGAACACATATCTGGCATACACAGTTCTTTGTGTAAATCAAACTATATAGAGAAGTCACAACATTAATGGAATTCTGACTAAGATGAGCTCAAATTCCTCCTCTTCCTCCTCCCCCTCCGCTCCCTCCTCCTCCTGCAGACGTATGTGGTGAGGCTCCTGCGCGAGGGGCAGAGCGAGGCCCAGTTTCTCTTCCGCACCTTCGATGAGTTCCAGGAGCTCCACAACAAGCTCTGCATCCTCTTCCCTCTGTGGAAGCTGCCAGGGTACACACAGACACACACAAACTGACAGACACACGTGGAGAAGGTTGAAAGTCTGCCTTATTGGACCTTAGAAAGCCAAAGTGGGAGATACACCAAAGGGAGCTCCCACTTGTACCACAGATGCACCCTTCTTGTTAGTGCACTAATCTTTCCCCATCTCCTCCCTAGGTTCCCTAATAGGATGGTGCTGGGCCGTACCCACATCAAGGACGTGGCGGCCAAGAGGAAGATTGAGCTCAACGGTTATGTTCAAAACCTGTTGAGGAGTTCCACAGAGGTCACACAGGTGACTTACACACACACACACACCCACCCACCTTACCATCTAACCACCACATCCATCTATCCATCCACACACACACACACCCACCTTACCATCCACCCACCTAACCACCACATCCATCTATCCATCCATCCACACACACACACACACACACACACACACACACACACACACACACACACACACACACACACACACACACACACAAGTAAAAAGCCCAACGCACTCAATTTTCACTGATCATTTTCTCTCTATCAGTGTGATCTTATCTACACATTCTTCCATCCGATCGCGAGAGACGACAAGACGGAAGGATTGGAGACGACGGCCAGAGCACCAGGTAAACCTGAGCCCACGCTCTCTATGTATGACCATTGTCGCCACTACAGTTTTTAACGAGGGATTTGTTCTGCAGATAAGCCACCGTTGAGTCCCACCTCCGGCAGAGTGGAGGGGGAGGTGAAGCTGTCCGTGTCCTACAGGAACAGCACACTCTTTATCATGGTCATGCACATCCGGGACCTGGTGAGTACAGTGGCTCACAGGGCCCAATCCTAACTAGCGCACCACTCAAAACTTTTAGCATTTTTATAATGAATTTATACTGTTTATCCTCAGCCTTACAGATGGGGCTAAGGCAGCGTGGTGGTTCATTTACCATTAAACATATCTCAAGGGACATTTATTTGCCCCTGATGGGATGAATAAAGTTGTATTGGATTGAATTACGAACGTGAATCCTCAGTTTGGCCTTAGCTAATGCTCCACTAACTAACTGCTCATAGGTATCTGAGGAGGGGACAGACCCTAACCCCTATGTGAAAACCTACCTGCTCCCAGACCCCCACAAAACCTCCAAGCGCAAAACAAAGATATCCAGGAAGACCAGGAATCCCACTTTCAACGAAATGGTGAGTGAAATCGGTGTAGCATGTTGGTCATTTCCATTAGGGCCCTGTAGCAAATTGTCATAGTTAACGACTTTGTGTCCTGACCTGCTGTGTCACTTTTTTAAATGTATTTTTATTTTACCTTTATTTAACTAGGCAAGTCAGTTAAGAACAAATTCTTATTTTCAATGACGGCCTGGGAACAGTGGGTTAACTGCCGTGTTCAGGGGCAGAACGACAGATTTGTACCTTGTCAGCTCGGGGGTTTGAACTATTAACCTTCCGGTTACTAGTCCAACGCTCTAACCACTAGGCTACCCTGCCACTGTTCTCCTGATCTGCTTGTGTGACTGATCTAACTTATACAAACTGCTGCTAACTAGTCTGACTACCTCCACCTCCTCAGCTGGTGTACAGTGGCTACAGCAAGGAGACCCTGGGGCTGCGGGAGCTACAACTGAGCGTGCTCAGTGCCGAGTCGCTGAGAGAGAACTGCTACCTAGGCGGCGTCACGCTCACACTCAAAGACTTCGACCTCAGCAAGGAGACGATCAAGTGGTACAAGCTGACTGCCGTGCCCTACTTCTAGATGACTCCACCTGAGAAAAACGCTGCTTATCAAGAAAACTCGAGATACACCTATTACAGGCAGCGGAACACCCCAGGGTGGTGCCTCAAATCCTCCCCCTTCCTCCTCAAGCTCAAGACCCTGTCCAGAAACCACCCCTAGCCCCTTTAGGACCTGTCCAGAAACCACCCCTAGCCCCTTTAGGCCCTGTCCAGAAACCACCCCTAGCCCCTTTAGGCCCTGTCCAGAAACCACCCCTAGCCCCTTTAGGCCCTGTCCAGAAACCACCCCTAGCCCCTTTAGGACCTGTCCAGAAACCACCCCTAGCCCCTTTAGGCCCTGTCCAGAAACCACCCCTAGCCCCTTTAGGCCCTGTCCAGAAACCACCCCTTACCCCTTTAGGCCCTGTCCAGAAACCACCCCTAGCCCCTTAACCCTTTTGTTAGATATCAAAGAATGATAAGCAATATGGTTGTAGCACCGACCTTTCAGCTCTACACAAGTGCCTAGATAGATGGGGGCTAGGGGTTTATTCTGGGTGGGGCCATTCTCTCTCTCCCCCTCACTAATCAAGGTTTTTTCTCATTGTTTGCTACAATCTCCACTTATTTAGTTTGTCCTAAACTATAACACGAGAGCTGTAATGTTTTGTACATTTTGACATTCGAGGACCAAAACATCTTACCTTCAGAAGAGTATATATAGATTGACACTTTTTAAAAAATTTTTTTTATAGTGGCTCATTTTTACAACAAAATAATAATTATACGTAAACAAATAGGAAGCGTCTGGTTTCCTGCTAAACTAGCTGAGAACGTCTGGGAATGTGCCCATCACAAACCAGACTCCAGGAAAGAGTGTTCTTGTGTTTCCCAATCACATGCCAAAAGAACAGATGATGGCAAACCACTCTCCCAAAGGGGAACTGATCATGGTGCCTTGTTTGTGTTCACAATCTCTTATACACTCCACTTTAGCTTATTGCAATGTATTTTATTTTAAAAAATTTGATATTCCAATTGAAAAAAATAAATATATTCTGTCAAATAATGTCAACAGTTCTCAGTGTGAGCAGGGTTGTGGACAAGCATCAGAAGGTGTTGGAACGGTCACCTCCCACTTGTATGCACACTACCATATATTTAATATGGTAAAAACTTGACTTTTCACGGCACACTTTTGGGGAAGACAAGTTGCCTCAACGCTGATCCAATGCCAGTTTTTATTTCACCTCTTATTGGTTTTAAGGGTAGAATTTAGAGTGGGGTAAACTGATCGTAAACTTGTGCTCGAGGTAACTGGACAAAAAAAGGGAACGCCATCCAGGTCAGGAGATACACTGCTTCCTCTGAGCTGCTTACAAACCTAAAGATGAAATAATGAATTCATCCAGGAGGGGTTTCAAGAGAATGTCAACAAAGACAATTATGATGAGCGACTTGATCTCCTATTTTAATGACTGTATGAGTTTCTATTAACATGGCCAGTTATTTATTCTTAATTGGTTACCTTAACCCGAATGAATCGGTGTGTACTGTAATCCCTCTTTCCTAAAGCAAATTAAATGTTTTTTGAACAAAGATTGTGACATTGTTTTTTATGATTTCTTTTGATATTGTGATTCTTGTGATATTGACTCTCATTGAGAGAAAGGTCTATATTTCCATAGCCCATTCAACCGGATGTCCCGTTTTTCAGGGGAAATTAAAAAAGCCTGTGACTTCTACTTTTAGATGTTAGCAAGGCGACACTCCATTTTAACTCCTCCACATTCAGTTTTTCACAATTCCTGAAATTTAATCCAAGTAAACATGCTCTGTTTTAGGTCAGTTAGGATCACCACTTTATTTTAAGAATGTGAAATGTCAGAATAATAGTAGAGTGATTTCAGCTTTTATTTCTTTCATCACATTCCCAGTGGGTCAGAAGTTTACATACACTCAATTAGTATTTGGTAGCATTGACTTTTAAATTGTTCAACTTGAGGCAAACGTTTCGGGTGGCCTTCCACAAGCTTCCCACAATAAATTGGGTGAATTTTGGCCCATTCCTCCTGACAGAGCTGGTGTAATGGAGTCAGGTTTGTAGGCCTCCTTGCTCACACACGCCTTTTCCGTTCTGCCCACAAATGTCCTATAGGATTGAGGTCAGGGCTTTGATGTCCACTCCAATACCTTGACTTTGTTGTCCTTAAAGCCATTTTGCCACAACTTTGGAAGTGTGCTTTGGGTCATTGTCCATTTGGAAGACCCATTTGCGACCAAGCTTTAACTTCCTGACTGATGTCTTGAGGTGTTTAAATATATCCACAACATTTTCCGTCCTCATGTTGCCATCTATTTTGTGAAGTGCACCAGTCCCTCCTGCAGCAAAGCACCCCCACAACATGATGCTGCCACCCCCGTGCTTCGCGGTTGGGATGGTGTTATTCGGCTTGCAAGCCTCACCCTTTTTCCTCCAAACATAACGATGATCATTATGGCCAAACAGTTCTATTTTTGTTTCATCAGACCAGAGGACATTTCTCCAAAAAGTACGATCTTTGTCCCCATGTGCAGTTGCAAACCGTAGTCTGGCTTTTTTATGGCAGTTTTGGAGCAGTGGCTTCTTCTGCGTTGAGTAGGCTTTTAGGGCAATATAGGACTCGTTATACTGTGGATATAGATACTTTTGTACCTGTTTCCTCCAGCATCTTCACAAGGTCCTTTGCTGTTGTTCTGGGATTGATTTGCACTTTTCGTACAAAAGTACGTTCATCTCTAGGAGACAGAACGAACACGTCTCCTTCCTGAGCTGTATGGTGAATGTGTGGTCCCATGGTGTTTATATTTGTGTACTATTGTTTGTACAGATGAATGCGGTACCTTCAGGTGTTTGGAAATTGCTCCTAAGGATGAACCAGACTTGTTTTCTACAAAAGAAAAATCTGAGGTCTTGACTGATTTCTTTTGATTTTCCCATGATGTCAAGCAAAGAGGGGCTGAGTTTGAAGGTAGGCCTTGAAATAAATCCGGAGGTACACCTCCAATTGACTCAAATTACAGTGCCTTGCGAAAGTATTCGGCCCCCTTGAACTTTGTGACCTTTTGCCACATTTCAGGCTTCAAACATAAAGATATAAAACTATTTTTTTGTGAAGAATCAACAACAAGTGGGACACAATCATGAAGTGGAACGGCATTTATTGGATATTTCAAACTTTTTTAACAAATCAAAAACTGAAAAATTGGGCGTGCAAAATTATTCAGCCCCTTTACTTTCAGTGCAGCAAACTCTCCAGAAGTTCAGTGAGGATCTCTGAATGATCCAATGTTGACCTAAATGACTAATGATGATAAATACAATCCACCTGTGTGTAATCAAGTCTCCGTATAAATGCACCTGCACTGTGATAGTCTCAGAGGTCCGTCAAAAGCGCAGAGAGCATCATGAAGAACAAGGAACACACCAGGCAGGTCCGAGATACTGTTGTGAAGAAGTTTAAAGCCGGATTTGGATACAAAAAGATTTCCCAAGCGTTAAACATCCCAAGGAGCACTGTGCAAGCGATAATATTAAAATGGAAGGAGTATCAGACCACTGCAAATCTACCAAGACCTGGCTGTCCCTCTAAACTTTCAGCTCATACAAGGAGAAGACTGATCAGAGATGCAGCCAAGAGGCCCATGATCACTCTGGATGAACTGCAGAGATCTACAGCTGAGGTGGGAGACTCTGTCCATAGGACAACAATCAGTCGTATATTGCACAAATCGGGCCTTTATTGAAGAGTGGCAAGAAGAAAGCCATTTCTTAAAGATATCCATAAAAAGTGTTGTTTAAAGTTTGCCACACCAAACATGTGGAAGAAGGTGCTCTGGTCAGATGAAACCAAAATTGAACTTTTTGGCAACAATGCAAAACGTTATGTTTGGCGTAAAAGCAACACAGCTGAACACACCATCCCCACTGTCAAACATGGTGGTGGCAGCATCATGGTTTGGGCCTGCTTTTCTTCAGCAGGGACAGGGAAGATGTTTAAAATTGATGGGAAGATGGATGGAGCCAAATACAGGACCATTCTGGAAGAAAACCTGATGGAGTCTGCAAAAGACCTGAGACTGGGACGGAGATTTGTCTTCCAACAAGACAATGATCCAAAACATAAAGCAAAATCTACAATGGAATGGTTCAAAAATAAACATATCCAGGTGTTAGAATGGCCAAGTCAAAGTCCAGACCTGAATCCAATCGAGAATCTGTGGAAAGAACTGAAAACTGCTGTTCACAAATGCTCTCCATCCAACCTCACTGAGCTCGAGCTGTTTTGCAAGGAGGAATGGTAAAAAATGTCAGTCTCTCGATGTGCAAAACTGATAGAGACATACCCCAAGCGACTTACAGCTGTAATCTAGCAAAAGGTGGCGCTACAAAGTATTAACTTAAGGGGGCTGAATAATGTTGCATGCCCAATTTTTCAGTTTTTGATTTGTTAAAAAAGTTTGAAATATCCAATAAATGTCGTTCCACTTCATGATTGTGTCCCACTTGTTGTTGATTCTTCACAAAAAAAATACAGTTTTATATCTTTATGTTTGAAGCCTGAAATGTGGCAAAAGGTCGCAAAGTTCAAGGGGGCCGAATACTTTCGCAAGGCACTATGTCAATTAGCCTACCAGAAGCTTCTAAAGCCATTGCATAATTTTCTGGAATTTTCCAAGCTGTTTAAAAGGCACAGTCAACTTAGTGTATGTAAACTTCTGACCCACTGGGATTGTGACACAGTGAATTATAAGTGAAATAATCCGTCTGTAAACAATTGTTGGAAAAATTACTTGTCATGCACAAAATAGATGTCCTAACCAACTTGCCAAAACTTTAGTTTGTTAACAAGAAATTTGTGGAGTGGTTGAAAAATGAGTTTTAATGATTCCAACCTAAGTGTATGTAAACTTCCGACTGTAGGTAAGGGTAAAATGACTATGCAAAGATAAAACAGTGAGTAGCAGCAGTGTAAAAACAAAGGGGGTGGGGGGTCAATGCAAATAGTCCGGGTGGCCATTTGATTAATTGTTAAGTCTTATGGCTTGGGGGTAGAAGGTAAGGAAACTTTTGGACCTAGACTTGGCACTCCGGTACTGCTTGCCATGCGGTAGCAGAGAGAACAGTCTATGACTTGGGTGACTGGAGTCGTGGACGTGTTCGTCCCTCCTTTTCCTGTAGTCCACGATCATCACCTTTGTCTTGCTCACATTGAAGGAGAGGTTGTCCTGGCACCACACTGCCAGGTCTCTGACCTCCTCCCTATGGGCTGTCTCATCGTTGTCGGTGATCAGGCCTACCACAGTTGTGTTGGTCAGCAAACTTAATGATAGTGTTTGAGTCGTGCTTGGCCACGCAGTCGTGGGTGAACAGGGAGTACAGGGCAGGACCAAGCACGCACCCCTGAGGGGCCCCCGTGTTAAGAATCAGCGTGGCAGATGTGTTGTTGCCTACACTTAGCACCTGGGGGCGGCCTATCAGGAAGTCCAGGATCCAGTTGTAGAGGGAGGTGTTTAGTCCCAGGGTCCTTAGCTTAGTGATGAGCTTTGTGGGCACTATGGTATTGAATGCTGAGCTGTACTCAAGGAACAGCATTCTCACGTAGGTGTTCCTTTTGTCCATTTGGGAAAGGGGAGTGTGATTGAGATTGCATCCTCTGAATCTGTTGGTGCGGTATGCTAATTGGAGTGGGTCTGGCTACCTTTGCTTTCTTGGGCACAGGGACTATGGTGGTAGGAATTAGACTCGGTCAGGAAGAGGTTGAAAATGTCAATGAAGACACTTGCCGGTTGTGCCACACATGCTCTGGGTACACATCCTTCTGGCCCTGCGGCCTTGTGAATGTTGACCTGTTTAAAGGTCTTGCTCACATCAGCTACGGAGAGCACGATCACAAAGTTGTCCGGAACAGCTGGTGTTCTCATGCATGCTTCAGTGCTGCTTGCCTCAAAGCGAGCATAAGTAATTTTGCCAATCTGATAGGCTCGAATCACTGGGCAGCTCACGGCTGGGTTTCCCTTTGTAGTCTGTAATAGTTTGCAAGCCCTGCCACATCTGACGAGTGTCAGAGCCAGTGTAGTAGGATTCAATCTTAGTCCTGTATTGATGTTTGATTGTTCATCTGAGTACATAGCAGGGTTTCTTATAAGCGTCTGGATTAGTGTCCCGCTCCTTGAAAGCGGCAGCTCTAGCCTTTTAGCTTGGTGTGGATGTTGCCTGTAATCCATGGCTTCTGGTTGGGGTATTACGTCATCGATGCACTTATTGATGAAGCCGATGACTGAGGTGGTATACTCCTCATGCCCTTGGATGAATCCCAAAACATATTCCAGTCTGTGCTAGCAAAACAGTCCTTAAGCGTGGCATCCGCATCATCTCACCACTTCCGTATTGAGCGAGTCACTGGTACTTCCTGCTTTAGTTTTTGAGAATACAATTATGGCTAAATTTGAAAAATGGGGGGTGAGGGAGAGCTTTGTACCCATCTCTGTGTGCCGAGTAAAGGTGGTCAAGAGTTTTGTGACATGCTGGTAGAAATGAGGTCAAACTGATTTAAGTTTGCCTGCATTAAAGTCCCTGGCCACTAGGAGCATCGCTACTTGAATTTATTTTTATTAGGATCGCTTTTTAGTCCTCATTTGGACTAATCTTCCAGAGACCTTCAAACATTAAAATACAATTTATAGTACAATCACATTTTCACATAACATACTGTTTCAAACACATAATACACTGTTACAAACAGACATAATACACTGTTACAAACAGACATAATACACGGGCATATTGACCAGATAAATACTCTTAACAGTCTAAAAAGATAGATTGATTCTTTATCTACCATAGTCCAGCACAACTTTCCTATGTATTTATTTGAATTTATATATTGAAAGGTTTCTGGTTTGCTCAGATAAATTATTCAATTTCTTTATTGCTCTAAATCTAAATGTTATTTTGCCTATTTCTCTTTTCTGTCTGGATAATATATAGATGGTGCACAAACTAATCCTAGTATTTACTGAATGTCTGTCTCTTACCAACTGAATACTGTTGTGAAGAAAGTTTGGCTGTTTTAAATGGTGTATATTATGAAATAAAATAAGCATTTTTTAAAAACTTTTTTTTTTTAATTATCTTGTTGGTTGATGAGCATTTTCTTGTTTGCTTATACTGCTTCTTCGGTGCCGTCTTAGTGCCACCGTCGGTTTGTGATGGTAAATAGATGTCTACGAAAAATATACAGTGTGATCTACAGCTTATCTTGAGGTACTCTACCTCAGGCGTGCAATGCACCAAGACTAATTTAATATTAGACACCTGTTATTCGCAAGTAGACAAACACCCCTACCCTTCGTCTTACCGGACGTAGCTGTTCTGTCCTGGTGATGTATATTATCCGTGTTGTCGTTCAGCCACAACTGTGTGACGCGTAGGATAGTCTTGAACGGAGCTCATCCAGTTTATTCTCCAGTGATTGCACATTGGCCAATAGAACAGATGGTAGGGTTACCCACTCGATGAATTCTCATATAGGCACCCTGATCTGCACCCCCTGTATTTTCAGCCATTTCTTTAACGCCTGCAATGTTGGGCTAGTATTTCAATGCACCTGATTATCTCTTGGGGATTTAAAGGGCCAGGCAACCCTTGGGTTCTCATTCGAAGCGTTAACCACAGCGCACTATAGTCCTGCCTGTCTAATTGCAGCCTTAATGTGTGTCGTTTTTAACAGATTCCCACAGAGGTATTTTTTTGCATGGCACATTTACCTGAACTATGGGAACTCAGAAAAAATGTTGGCTCGAAGCTGTTCTACAAAACCTCAGTGGAAATCGGTGCTAAAACAGCTAACAGTAAGTGTACCTTTTTGTATTTGTCAATTTCTTTAAATTATATTTAAGTTGAGTGTTCAAGGTTTTCAAAACTGTATTGCAATCCAGGATCAATTGTTTTTGGATACAATTTACTCCAGTCAATTGTTTAAAGCTTTGATCAATTCCCCTCGGGTAATCCAAGAGCGATTCAATGACTCCAATCAATCAATGTAATGCATTGGAGTCGGGCAGACTGGGATCAGAAATCGGCCCTGGCATTTAACACATCGGACCATTTTCTTTCCTCTGCCCCCATTATTAGCCAGACAATTCTCATTTTGCAGTAAAAACCTAAATTAGACAGGCCCACTGGCCTAAAACATTTTATTAAATGCAATATGCAACCATTTAAGATTTATAAGGAAAGTCAATTGAAATAAATTCCTTAGGTCCAAAGCTATGGATTTCACATGACGGGGAATAAAGATATGCATCTGTTAGTCACAGATACCTTCTTTTTTTTTAAAGTAGCGGCGTGGTTAAGAAATCCAGTATCTGCTGTGACCACCATTTGCATCATGCAGCGTGATACATCTCCTTCACATAGAGTTGACCCGGATGTTGATTGTGGCCTGTGGAATGTTGTCCCACTCCTTCAATGGCTGTGCAAAGTTGCTGGATATTGGAGGGAACTGAAACACGCTGTTGTACCCTTCATTCCAGAGTATCCCAAACATGCTCAATGGGTGGCAACATGTCTGGTGAGTATGCAGGCCATGGAAGAACTGGGACATTTTCAGCTTCCAGGAATTGTGTGCAGAAATCTGATGAGCTTCCCTGAGCTGGTTTCTGACAGTTTGTGCGAACACAGTTTGATCAGCTGTCCGGTGGCTGGTCTCAGACAATCCCGGATGTGAAGAAGCTGGATGTGGAATTCCTGGACTGGCGTGGTTACACGTGATCTGCGGTTGTGAGGCCGGTTGGACGTACTGACAAATTCTCTAAAACGACGTTGGAGGCGGCTTATGGTAGTGAAATTAACATTCTCTGGCAACTGTTCTGCTGGACATTCCTGCAGTCAGCATGTCAATCGCATGCTCCCTCGAGACATCTGTGGCATTGTGTTGTGTGGCAAAACTGTGCATTTTAGAGTGGCCTTTTATTGTCCCCAGCACAAGGTGCACATGTGTAATACTCATGCTGTTTAATCAGCTTCTTGATGTGCCACACCTGTCAGGGGGACGCAATATCTTGGGAAAGGTGAAATGCTCAATAACAGGGATATAAAACAAATTTGTGCACAACATTTGAGAGAAGTAAGCTTTTTTGGCTTATGGGAAATGTCTGGGATCTTTTATTTCAGCTCATGAAACATGTTTATATTTTTGTTGAGTATAGATAGACAAGCATTCTTTCCATATTACAGCCCAAAAATAAAATTATACTACTCATCTGACCAAAAATAGGGTTGATTTGAGAGTGGATCTACCTCCAGCTCCATCCCTCAGCTTTACAGCTAAACAAGTTGCGGTGCTGCGGTTCATTTAGCTGAGAAAGAAATGCAGGAATAAAAAAATGTAAAGTTTTTTTAAAAATTATATATATTTTTTTTAACGTAAGACATCACTACATGTATATTTTTATGAAAAAAACATAAAATAGCATTAAAAGTTTAAAAAACAAACAATTTAAATCACAAGAATTGACTTTAAAAAGTTAAAGTTCCTAAAAGAAAATAAAAAAAAACAAGGATAAAAAGCCAGGGGTTACAGTTGTATAAACTTATGGAAGAGTTGTAAGAATACAGTGTTTTTGGTTGTCGTTATTGACAAAAATAAATATTTGAAATCTGTCCCTAAATGCAACATATTTTTACTTGAAATCCAATATCTATTATGAAATTCAGGATTGTGGCTATCTACTCAAGAACATCTGACGTCATTTCCCCACACAGACACAAAGTAGTCCTTTCAGTCGGCTGGAAGTCCTCTCTTCCTCTACCGCCATTATGGGTCGCATGCACGCTCCAGGGTAAGCTTTATTTTCTAGGTACTAAAGTGTCTAAATTACATGTATTTACCATTTATACAATGGGAAAGTATTGTGTACACATGACATCCACATTGAAACGTCGAAATTTCCCCAGTTCCAATTAATTGGTTTGAACAAGCTACCCAGCAATAAGCTAGTTGCCGCTAGCCTATGTTAGTTAGCCAACAAACTTCACTGCTTTCATAATCATGTCGGATGTAAAGTTGACAAGCTAAAGGATCCACAACGCAATTTGTATCACTGGTTTATTAATGAGTTAGTCAGGCCTACGCCCTGGTTACATTTTTTTTGTCGTATTGTCTAAAATAGATCCATTGGTTAGTTAGTATTTGACAGATTTAGCTATCTCGCTATTGCCACGTCAGTTGGTTCATTTATTTTGTAGCCAATGAATTGCACCGCACTCAACTTCTTTGCAACTTTTTTTTTACAGTCACAGTTTACTTATACATTTAACATAATTATTGTTGCAGAAAGGGCTTGTCCCAGTCGGCGTTGCCTTACAGGCGAAGTGTCCCCACTGTAAGTATAACGGTTCATCAATATTGTTGGGTCAATATTGGTCTGCTGTTTACTATACCAGTGGATGTAGGCAACTAGTGTCTACTATCTACATAAGACGGGTAAGTAAGAAGGTGACTGGACATCTACCTGTTGCAGTCCAATTTAATCAGATTTGAACTTTGCGATACTTTTTGAATTCTCGCCATCTCTTCTCATAGATCAAGGTGGGTGTATTCATTCGTGGCACACCGTAGCATAACGTTTTACAATGGAAACCGTTTACTCCAATTGCTTTGAAACATGACGTAAAAAGGTTTTAGTTCTAGTTTCGTGGCAGTTTTAGTTTCGTGGCAGTTAATTATTTTGAAGCAGGGCAGCAGAGCGATGCCGATTAACTACAACTACTGTTTAAGAACATAACGGAACTCAACCGCTTTTATGTCAAGTTGCAAAGTGTTTTCTGTGACACGGTTTCGTTATGGTGTGCCACAAATGAGTCCAACCCAAAGTACTGCATGTCACAGTGCTACTTGGATTATGAGTCGTTACCTGCTCCTCTTGATCAACGAGATGATATTTGGGAAAGACGATGGCAGTGTTTTTTTGGGGGGCAGCAGGTAGTCTAGCGGTTAAGAGTGTTAGGCAAGAAACCGAAAGGTTGCTTGTTGGAATCTCAGACCCGAGAAGGTGAAAGATCTGTCATTGTGCCCTTGAGCAAGGCGCAGAACTCTAATTGCTTTTGTAAGTCACTCTGGATAAGCCCATCTTCTAAATTACTAAAATGTCATTTGTGCATGGTGCAAAAAAAATTCATGAAATGACTCAGAGGATTTTCTGACTGCCTGGTTATCATGGGCAGCTAGCCACAGGAGTTTAAGCCACTTTCCAAAACTAGAATGAAGTATCGACAAGTTAAGTTTGGTTGAAATGCATCTGTATTTGGTGAGTATGTAGCCAATAGCAATATGTAACCTATGTAACTGTGTGTGCGAACACCACATACCTGGTTAGTGTGGCTAGGTGTTACTGTCGTCATTTCCTGATCTGCTCGCTGGACACTGACTCCAAATGGATATGAAAAGGTTCCTCAGTCCCGGGGGGGTATTCAATAGTCGCGCATTGTTGCAAAATGCTTTAGAACAGTGCAACAAAAAGCGGCAAATAAATTATAAAAAATATGCCTAGTTCTTTTTCTTTCTTTTTTACGCTGCATTCCAACTGCAAGCTAGGTAGCTAAAGCAGCCTGCCCATTGTATTCCAAGACTCCTACGGCAGCTTTTCATCCCAACAATATGTGTCACACTTTGGATTCCATTGGCCTGCTTTAGCATTAGCTTGGAGATGGAAAGCTGTTTTTTATGAATAAACTAAATGTGTTTTGCTACATTTTATTTAAAATAATAATCGGGAATAGCCTTTTCTGACTCAAGTCCTGGATTGAGGAACATTTTCATATCCGTTTTGAGTTTGGGTTGTGTGAGGTGATCATCGGCCGTAATACTCTTATGGTCTTCTCTTACAGTGGCTGAAGCTGGCCTCTGATGATGTCAAGGAACAGATCTTCAAGCTGGCCAAAAAGGGATTGACCCCCTCTCAGATTGGTAAGGTTAAGTACTCCACAGTGTAATAGGAATTAACAGAAGTAGAGCTGTCATTGATTTTTGTATTGATATTATCAATCTGGTTTAATTCAAGGAGAACACCTCCAGCACAGAATTACATAAAATGTCTAACTGGGCTCTTGGAGACAGGTGCTTTATATTCTAATTAGGTTAGAGAACATTTTGTACAAACATTTACGTTCAAGTCATTTAGCAGACGCTCTTATCCAGAGCAACTCTTACAGTAAGAACACTGGAAATCATGCATACAGAAAGGGGAAATGTATAAACATGCTAAGCATTGTGTTAATCACTCTTAAAGCTGCAGTGTGTAACTTTTTGGGGGACATGACCAAATTCATATAGAAATGAGTTACAGATCTGTCATTGAAAGCAAGTCTTAAGAAGCAGTAGATTGGTTCCAAGTGCGCAATTTCTATTCGGCGTCCTTTGGTTTTGTACATTGGCTTCAAACAGCTGAAAATACAATATTTTTCGTAATGGAAAATATATTTCCCAGCGATTTCGATGGTACACTGATTCTCAACACTATACTTGCTTATTTTGTCACAAACTGAAATTAGGCAAACTATTTGAATTTTAGCAACCAGGAAATGGAGGAGCGATTTCTGCATAGTGGGCCTTTAACTGAATATCAGCTAGGCTGGTTATCTGTAGAGAATTGTCATATTAACTCAGCTTTGTCTGTTCTATAGAGTTATTATCTATAGACTCAGCCCCCAGGTACTATTATTATTTTACTTATATTAGAGATGTCTACCAATACAGCACCAGAGACTCTTAATATATTCAAGAGTATCTAAAAACCCTTTTTATATACCGGCGCTGTTGAGTGGAACAAATGATCACATCAACTCAAAGCCCATGTTGATCATAATGTAGTTACAAATATAGAAATATATTTATATTTTAACCTGTATTTAACTAGGCAAGTCAGTTAAGAACAAATTATTTTTTACAATGACGGCCTAGCCCGGGCGATGCTGGGCCAATTTTGCGCCGCGCTATGGGACTCATTAAAAGAACAACTAATCTAATCCAGTTCTGGGACCACACTGGTAATACGTCAGACTTTTTTTGTGATATCCCTGTCATGTTTTTAAATTATTAATTTTTTTACTAGCAAATACACTGAACAAAAATATATAAACGCAACAGCTTACAATTCATATTACAGTCAATTTAAATAAATTCATTAGGGCCTTTTATATGGATTTCACATGACTGGGAATATACAGATATGCATCTGTTGATCACAGATGCCTGGATCAGAAAACCAGTCTCCTTCACATAGAGTTGATCGGGATGTTGATTCTGGCCTGTGGAATGTTGTAGCACTCCTCTTCAATGGCTGTACGAAGTTGCTGCATATTGGCGGGAACTGCAACATGCCGTGGTACATGTCGATCCAGGGCATCCCCCACATGCTCAATGTGTGACATGTCAGGTGAGTATGCAGGAATGGGACATTTTCAACTTCCAGGAATTGTGTCCAGATCCTTGCGACATGAGGCCATGTATTATCATGCTGAACTGAAGTGGTGGTGGGGGATGAATGGCGCGTCAATGGGCCTCAGGATCTCATCACGGTGTCGCTGCATTCAAATTGCCGTCGATAAAATACAATTATGTTCGTTGTCCATAGCTTATGCTTGCCCATACCATAACCCCACCACCACCATGGGGCACTCTGTTCAATCATTGACATCTGCAAACCACTCGCCCACATGACTCCATACACGCAGTCTGCCATCTTCCTGGTACAGTTGAAACCGGGATTCGTCCATGAAGAGCACACTTCTCCCGAGTGCCAGTGGCCATCGAAGGTGAGCATTTGTCCACTGAAGTCTGTTACGACGCCAAACTGCAGTCAGTGTGGATGACGAGCGCACAGATAAGCTCCCTTGAGTCAGTTCCTGATGATTTGTAACTAAATTATTCAGTTGTGCAAAGCCACAATTTCATTAGCTGTCCGGGTGGCTGGTCTCATGATCCCACAAGTGAAGAAGCTGGATGTGAAGGTCTTTAGCTGGCATGGTTACACGTAGTCTCCGGTTGGATGTACTGCCAAATTCTCTAAAATGATGTTGTAGGCAGCTTATGGTAGAGAAATTATTATTCAATTCTCTGGCAGCAGCTCTTCAGTCAGCTTGCCAATTGCACACTACATCAAAACTTGAGACATCTGTGGCATTGTGTTGTGTCAAAATTGCACATTTTAGTGGCCTTTTATTGTCCCCAGCACAAGGTGCACCTGTGTAATGATCGTGCTGTTTAATCAGCTTCTTGATATGCCACACCTTTTTATGCGTATTTAAAAAAAAAAATAATAAAAAAAAATGGCATCTCATGAAACATGCATGTTGCGTTTTTATATTTTTGTTCAATATAAAATCTATCAATACTAAGTATTCATGTTAGTAACAGCAAAAATGTTCCTCTAGCAGATGGTCCATGAATGAGAGCGATTAATATCTATTTGTTGTTAAGCTGGATTTTGTCTAGCTCCGGTGCCTGTCTGTTTCTTCATAGGCAGACGCCATTGTTATGCCAGACAGGCATCCAGCCTTGATATAGGTCATTTCTCTTGACTGTCCAGTTGACTGACCTTTCCTTCCTCCCCCTCTGTGTCCAGGTGTCATTCTAAGGGACTCCCACGGTGTGGCCCAGGTGCGCTTTGTCACCGGCAACAAGATTTTGAGGATCCTCAAGACCAAGGGCCTGGCCCCAGACCTCCCAGAGGACCTGTATCACCTCATCAAGAAGGCTGTGGCTGTCAGGAAGCATCTGGAGAGGAACAGAAAGGTGAGCAGGCTCACATAACATTAAAAAAGTGTCCTTCCTTGTAGGCTAATGGCTGATCAAATATGGCTTGATTTCACAGTAAGGTGAACATACTTGTTGTATTTGAAAACGTTTGAATTGATGGGTGAAATCTAGTCATGACCGATCAGTTTTTACTACAAGGGTTTGTAGGTTTGTTTTTACTTATGCTGCATTGTATTCAGATAGCTGTCCCTTCAAGTCACTCCATCGATCTGATAGAAGTGAACGTTATGGGGTAGAAACTACTAGATGGTGCTCTTGCCTACGTCTATGGAAGAGAAAAGGGACACATTTTTGGGAATGAGCTACACAAGACATGTATCCAGATGTCAAGCAGGTTTTTTGAAAGAACCAGAATGCATGTGTTGCATTCATTGCACACACAAGCATAGATTTTGAAACGAAACGGGTACTACTGAAGCTTTTTCACTTTCTGTTCCAAATGATTTCCCCCATTTTGAGTCTAACAAACAATACCCAGGTTAATGTAATGTATTGTATACATTATTATTTCTCTGAACCAAATATTGTGTGCTGCACTAGCTAGCTACTCTAACATCCGATAGTCGATGTGACCCCCATCTCACAATCGGCAAAGTAGGCCAACCGATGTAAACATGTTTTTCTGTCACAAGATACACTACATAAACAAAAGTATGTGGACACTTGCTTGTCAAATATCTAATTCCAAAATCATGAGCATTAATATGAAGTTGGTCACTAGAACATTCTGCCCTGGATATTGGAACGTCACTGCGGGGACTTGCTTCCATTCAGCCTCGAGCATTAGTAAGGTTGGGCACTGATGTTGGTCGATGGGGCGTTCCAATTCATCCCAAAGGTGTTTGATGGTATTGAGGTCAGGACTCTGTGCAGGCCAGTAAAGTTCTTCCACACCAATCTTGACAAACCATTTCTGTATGGACCTCGCTTTGTGCATTGTCATGCTGATACAGGTAAGGGCCTTCCCCAAACTGTTGCCACAAAGTTAGAAGCACAGAATCATCTAGAATGTCATTGTGTGCTGTGGCGTTAAGATTACCCTACACTGGAACTAAGGGGCCTAGCCCGAACCATGGAAAAACAGCCCCAGAGCATTATTCCTCCTCCACCAAACTTTACAGTTGGCACTATACTTTTGAGCAGGTAGGTTTCTCCTGGCATCCTCCAAACCCAGATTCAACCATCAAACTTCCAGATGGTGACGCGTGATTCATCACTCCAGGCAATGCTTTTCCAGTGTCCAATGGCGGCAAGCTTTACACCACTGCAGCCAACTCTTGGCATTGCGCATGATCGTAGGCTTGTGCGGCTGCTTGACCATGGAAACCCATTATACGAAGCTCCCGATGAACCGTTATAGCGCTGATGTTGATTCCAGAGGCAGTTTGGAACTTGTTAGTGAGTGTTGCAACTGAGGACAGACGATTTTTCTGAGCTTACAGTCGACCGGGTAGCTCGAACAGGGCAAAAATTTAATGAACTAACTTGTTGGAAAGGTGGTATCCTATGATGGTGCCACGTTGAAAGTCACTGAGCTCTCCAGTAAGGCCAATGTTTGTCTGTGGAGATTGCATGGCTGTGTGCTTAATTTTATACACCTGTCAGCAACGGTTGTGGCTGAATCCACTAATATGAAAGGGTGTCCACATACTTTTGTGTGTGTGTGTATATACACTCTATCTATGTTGATTAAAGCATATTTTGAGCCATATCATGGACTGCACACTCCCTTCTTGGCCGGGTGTTTTTGTACTGCATGTGGGGAGGAGTCATGTTCACACTCTTCAAGAATCGATTGTCAAGATTTTTGTTTCTAGATATGCTAATATCTGTACCGGTGTTCTTTGCAGGACAAGGATGCCAAGTTCCGCCTGATCCTCACCGAGAGCAGGATCCACAGGCTGGCCCGTTACTATAAGACCAGGAGAGTAGTTGCTCCCAACTGGAAGTAGTATGTACCCAAAACCTCTGCCAGGGAAATGTTTTACCCCTGATAAATCACATTATATTACTGTATCAAGCCACTGTCTATGCCATTCATCCTGCACAATTCACATTTTAAAGTAAAGCCTTGAAATTAAAGTGTGGTTTCCTGGATTAATGTTGGGTATTGAAATGCAAAGCAGTTATGTATTTTCCTCATGGTGGTTTTGTGTTAAACTTTTGGTTTATAAAAGTAGACTTGTGTTTTCCTATTTCTAATAATTTCCATCTGTTTCTGTTCTACAGTGAGTCGTCAACAGCTTCTGCTCTGGTGGCATAATCATCACGTTTTGGAGAAATAAAGAATTTGGATTCAAATATTAATTTGTCTTTATTTGAAGAGGAAATGTTTGAGAATAGTTTGTTTGGCTTTATGAAGCCCACCATTGAATAACACTTCGGCATGAAATGGATAGTGAAAGCGTCTGTCTTTGTTATTGTGCTGTCTTCAATTTAAATTCACACTGACCGAAAGGGGTAAACGGGAATTTACGGGCACTTTCAGTGCGTCACTAAAAGAGGCAGTTTCTACAATGGGGTACTTGGGTGTAACTGACACTTACTTGGTCCAATCACATGTTTTTACGACACGACTTGTTTGTCCAATCACATCATGTTATGACGACACGACTTGTTTATAGTAGGGCAGTTTCGCAATCGTTTGACATTCACTCTACTAGCTACAACAAGAACGACTGGAAATATGGCGCCACTAATCAACATTTGAGATTTTATATAGGTGGAAAGAAATACATTCTGGTGAAAATGAAGCCTTTTCGTATTGTACGACAACTGACGACGGAGAATAATCTATTTGTTTTGGACGAGGAATATCAGAATACGTGAGGATCATGGACATCGCTCAAGAAAAAATGGCATCAAGTGTTGATTTTAGGAAGGGTTCTCATCGAACTGCGATGGAGAGGTTTGGCGACGGGGGTATGGCGCTTCTACCGTGGACCAAGCACGTACTGACCGTACTGTGGGAACAACTACGGGTGTTGGTCCATGTCATTTACTACAGCTTCTTGGCAGGTAATTTGATGCAACAGAAACCTCAGTGTTTATTTTGTATGTGTGGTAAATGTGACCCTGGTCAGACTGCTAACTTGTGTTTTGTTACAGTACAACAGACCCAGTTTGTAAACCCTGCTGTACTATCTTTAGTAACTTATATCGGTGGCTTACGTTTTAGAACACGGACAGAATGTACTAGTGACGTTACAAAGTAACATGCCGGATTTGGAACTACTGTTGCCATAATATTGTCATATTTTTGTTAATTGTTAAATCCATAGTCTGGTTTAATAGGGCAAAAAGAGGGCACATTTTTTGTGAATTTATTGTGAGCCTAATCTTTTTGTTTTGTTCTTTTTAACAGTTTTCCAAATGTTCAGGTTTGAAGTTCACCTGAGAATCACGGATGAAACTGGTCAACACGTCCAGCACATGACCACGGCATCAAATCCAGCCGACTCCTTCCTCTTCTCCTCATTGTTTGACAGTGAAGAAAGTGTCATGCTTGCTGGCTCTAACCCCCTATCGAATTTCTGTGGGGACGTGGGTGATTCTTTCTCTGGGAATCCCCACGCAGGGTCCCTTCTGTCCAGCCTACGGGCTGAGGAGCTGTGCTGCGGATTGGTGGACGACTTTGTGTCCCGCGCCACAATGGATAGCGAAGATGGACTTTGCCTTGGACTCCACCCCAGCTGGAAACTGGGCTTTCCAGGTGACTGGAACCTGTTTATGAGCAGCACTGACAGCAGCTCCAGCTCAGATGAAATGTGTTGCAAGAACAAGGAGAAAGTGTTTGGCTTCAAACCCAAACATGACACCACTGAAGATGATATGGATCTTAACTGGGGAAAGGAGGCTGACCGAAACATGGGTGAGTTTGACAGCGAGGACAGTAAAGCACTTTGGGAGTCCTTGTCCATCTCCAGCGACCCCTACAACCCTCTATCTTTCTCCGCCTGCATTTCAAGCTGCTCCAATATGGGGGAAAGAAAAAATGAAGATTGTGTTGGGAGCCGCCTCGAATGTAACTTATCCAGCAGGCCCGGCGAAGATCTTCAAGAGACCTGCAGTGGCGTGAACTTCTGGAGCAGCCGTTCAGATAGTGAAAGCAGCTGGGGCAGTTCTGAAGGTTCGTGCGCAGACCTGGACAAAGAGGAGAGTGAGAGGCTCTGGGAGCTCTTCACCAGCCCCACCGACCCATATAACCCCCTGTGCTTCACGGCATCTGTAGTCAGCTCAGTCCCTCACACAGACAAAACACTTACACACTTCCAGGAGGCTGAAGGGGCCTCCGTCATGACCTCATGTTCTTCTGACACAGAGAGGGAGAGTGTGGGCCATTCCTCTTCTGAGGATGATGAGGAGCAGCATCTATGGATGTCCCTCTCCCAAAACGACGACCTTTACCACCCTCTGAACTTCCGTGCCTGCTTCCAGAGATCCCCGAAAACCACAGAACCACCTGCCTTCAGCACTAAAGACCCACTTACTCCACATAGCTGCCCCACAGAGACACCACTCGGCCAGGCTAAGCAGAGGGGGACCAAAAAACCCCAAACAACCAGGCCCACAAAGCCTTGTCTACTCAAGAGACCGCGGAAGCAGCATTGCCACCCAGCTACTACACTGGTGCCCTGGAGGAGACCTGAAGCTAAAGTAACACAGGAAGACAAGGACATCCATCCTCTAAAAAAGGTTATTATAGTTCTCCGTGTTCTACATCCCTCAGTCTATAGTCCTAGTTCTAGCGTTACCACCTTAAACATGATGTACCACTATCACATCCTCCATATAAACATACACAACTAAACATGGGCTATTTATAGCTCAAACTTGACATATTAGCCAAACAATGAACACACAAGAAATCCAGTTCACACTACTTGAATATTAGGAACTGAATGTTAGGATGGTAGAACCACTAATTTACTCAGAAAAACTTGGTTTTAACAACCAATGTATGTGATTATAAATAGGTCATGTCACTTATAGTATTGTTTATGGTGAGGTCAGTCAATATGACACTTCTGCCTCATAAGCACTCACCCAAGCCCTTGTTTATGGTTGGTTAGCAACAACAGAGGTTGTCATGACTAACCCTGTCATGTGATACGAGTCAGCAGAGAGTTCATTTCCAGTTAATTGGTGTTGTGCGAGTCAGTCTGACACTCCAGTCAAATGCTCTTTTTAACACAACTGGATTAGAATATTTAAATGGAACTAAAACTGCCCATTCTGTTATATTCTTAACTACAATAATGTGCGATTGAAGAAGACCTTATCTGACTCTGACACCTGTTTTGTATGTTTTAGGTGCGGTTCTCACCACTTGTTCAGGTCCACGTGATGCGTACTTGGCCCTTCGCTAGGCATGTGTCTCGCAAAGGACCCTGGGAGGAGCTAGCCCGAGACCGAGGCCGGTTCCGAAGGAGGATCCAGGAAGCAGAGCAGACCATTGACTACTGCTTCAGTCAGTCTCACAGAGAGAAGATCTGGGCCAATCTGCTTAGCATTTCAACATCAGCCACACCTCTGGTCCAAGAGCTCCGAACATAAATGTTTTTCCATCATTTTCTATTAGACTTTTGACTGGTTGCAATGCAACACATGTTTTTAGGT